>NC_137832.1:63277973-63517973 GCF_963921795.1 Nannobrachium achirus | reverse complement strand
GTATATATATATATCGTCATTCACAAAGGAGCCATTCATTAACCCGCTGTCCCGCTTATTACCCGGCTACTAAATAAAATTAATAATTTTACTCAAAACTAAAAACAAAACAAAGTATTTCCTTTTTTACAGACGGCTGGAAGTGCTCCACAAGTCGCCTTGGAAAACAAGGAAGTGCTGATTAGATAGAATCCATTTTCTGATACTACGTCATCTATTTCTCGCTTAAAATATTTTAATAACATTCTTGAGAGCAACGTTTAGTTCTAAATGTCGCTGTGTGTTTATTTACATGGCTGACATGTTGGATACAGCACAAGATTCACACAGTGCAGCCTGACTACAGCAGGTGCTCTGAGTCTTTGATTAGGCAGCGGTCTGTAATGGGGCTTTTAAAACAAGCCGGGTAATAATGGTTGGTAACACAGTACACCCTTATCCATGTTTTATTCCAACTCGTGGTGCGACTGTCAAGACTAGACTATTCCACTAATGCTGGGGAACAAAAACAAAGCTTCAACCGGAAAGCACTTAGTAGGCGTGGTCTAGACCGGATCACACTGGTCAGTTTGGAATGAAAACCAGCCGTTTGTGGAAACACACGCACGCACGCACGCACTAATAATGTCCTTAATATTGACAATATAGGAATCTCCATATATGGGCATAAAACGTACGTAAGTAATGCCAAGCAGGGCTTTGGTGAGTTAGGGCCTTGGTTTGATGCCTGCAGATCTCCATATATGGGCATAAGGGAGTACCCTAACATTCTCATTTTCGGCCTGGGATTTATGACATCAGAAATCTCCATGTATAGGCATACATTTTTTTTTCTTCAGGGAATGACCATAATATATGGACTTTTATACCCTGAGAAATCTCGTAGCTTGTCTGACTGTCAGTACAGGAAGTTATGTCACGTGATGTCAGTGAGTCACAGTGATGTGATACAGAATGACTCATATATGGGCATAAAAAGGATGTCACGTGACATCACTTCCTGTACTGACAGTCAGACAATACTGACAGTCAGACAAGCAACAATATTTCTCAGGGTAAAAACCCAACAGGCCACTGAGGCCAGAGCAGACACTCTCACCCCCAGACTGTCTCTACAGGGGTATATTTATTGAATGATTCTCATTATTATTTCTTCCTTCTAGAACAGAGTTTGTATGTGTTTATGTCTGTCTGCCTCTCCCTCTCTCTCTCTCTGTGTCTCTCTCTCTCTCTCTCTGTGTGTTTGTGTGTGTGCGCACGCGCGTGCGTGCGTCCTCAAAATTAGACTAATCACAGCTCATGCTGCTTTATGCATCACAAAACAGGAGCATCTTCTGTAGGCTCTGAGCCACAGCAGCCTTTAGAGCCTGGTGAAAGTTATGAAGAGCAAGGAAGTTTGTATGTCAGAATAAATAAACAGTATGATACAGCAGTGATTCTCAAACTATTCAGGCCACGGCCCCCCAAAATAATCATATTTGAACTGGGGACCCCCCCACCCTTAAAGGTCTTAAAGTGTCACTTTATAAATGTGCAGATATGCTGTATACACTTATACTGTATGTTGGTTTGTTTACTGTTGAGGGAGAAAACAATGTTGCACAATATCTTCACTGGCGCCTTATCCCTTATGCCTAAACTGTTTTTTTTTCACTGTTATGAAATACATTTTAAAATAGTTCAACTAGCCGATTTACATTGGCACGTTGTGAGCTTGTAGACAGCCATTAGAAATATTTTAAAATGTTTTTCAAATCTGCTATTTTTCAAAATATTTGAAAACAACTAACGGGACAATCAGCATAATGAGTTCTTTCTACTTTTGGTACATTTTGATGGAGATACTTTTGTACTTTTACTCAACTACATTTTGAATTCTGGACTTATTCTGGGGTAAAACACTAGTGAGTACCATCAATAGTGGCATCACTTTTTCATCACAGCAACGTTCTTTCAGACAGACCCGCTAGCAGAAAGTTTCACTGGCAGATCTGATCGTGTGGAATAAACAAATATGGAAATAACCAAACAACAACAGCTGTTCCTCCTCTGGCTGCTTGTACAAAGTAGAAACGGTCACAGCAGATGACAGTGCTGTGCATCACGTCATGTTGGCGTCACTGTGTGGATTGCATCATTTCTGAATCAGTCAAAGATGTCAGTATAGTTCCCAAAACAAGCATGTCTCTGTAGTCTGTTGTCTGCTGACAATGACACCGTGTTCAGTCTGGTGTTGAATGGAGATCAATTCTGGTATACAGAATTGGCTGCAAGAGACAGCCATAGTAAACAGAGTAAACAATGCCATACTGTATTTTTTTTTTTTCTCCTTTTTTCGGGGGCTGAAACTCTGGGGAAATCCCTAAAGCAGGGGTCTTCAACAGGGGGTCTGGGACCCCTAGGGGGTCCCCAGAGTTACTACAGGGGTCCCCCGAATCTTTGTGAGTTTTTTTTCCTCCTTTTTTATATGAACCACTTGAACCCTAGCGTCCATATTCTGAGAACTTTAGCCAAAAATAGCAGATCTACAAGATCACAACGGCTCGCAGCGCGAGGCGTTGTGAGCTTGTAGATCGGCTATTTTTGGCAAAGAGCTTTGGTGTAGAGGGGAAAAAGAGCGGACTAAGTACAGAGTGAAAAGTTTATTGACGGTTCAAGTGGTTAAATATCTGAAAACACAAATTGACATGAATCCAAAATACACTGATGATTGTGCTGTCAAACGATGAAACTATATGGAATCTATGAGAAGGTTGTGGGGGTCCCTGCTTCATCTCTCTCTCAGCTAAGGGGTCCTTGGCCTGAAAATATTGAAGACACCTGTACTAAATAAACCAAAGATCAGTGATGGATGAAGTTCTCCATTTCTTCCAATTTCCTTCACAAGATGATCAATACCACAATATAGAATACTAATTAAAAATCTGGTTTTAAAAAAATTACAATTTTTTTGCATTTGCAAAAAAAAATGTGCTTCACAAGATAAAAGTAAAAGTACTCATTGTGCAGAAATGTCCCATTTCAAGTTTTCAAAAAGTATAGAAAATCTTTTGAAAACAAGCATATCTACAAGCTCACAGTCACATCGCAATCTGCTATTTTCAAATGACCGAAAGGTACAGTATAGAGAGGGCTGAAGTGGTTAATGTAGCCTGTTTTGTAATAACTAGCCCTTACCCGTTCAAAGATATGAGCTCCAAAATGATGTGCAGTGTGTGGGTTATGGGATGTGCACTGTGCACACAGTATATGAGGGATGGAAAGTAACTTTAACTGGTGCTTGCATGATGTAGGAGCATCAATGGAAGAAACCCGTTTCGTTTAATGGCTACAGAGATACTGTCCCCCCCCCAGCCCGCCCGCCCGCCCGCCCGCCTGCACACACACACACACACACACACACACACACACACACACACACACACACACACACACACACACACACACACACACACACACACACACACACACACACACACACACACACAGACACACACAGAGCTGGTTAAACATTTTGCCTCATGCTAGATGCAGAATAGATGTGCCTCATGCTAGATGCAGAATAGATAGTAGATACACCATAAAAATGCTAATATACAGCATATGATTTGTGAAAGTGACAAACGGGCTTCACAGTTATGTCAGGTGTGTTCATATGCTAATGGTGATGCGATTTCAGATCAATTGCTCCAGCCACTGAGGAGAAACACTGTTTCAGACACTCATTCAGACATTCGCAAAATTATAGTATAGATAATCAAAACCTACAAAGTAGACACTGGCAATTCCAGTTTTCAAATAGTTGTACTGGAGTAAAAGTACAATATCTGCCTGTGACATACTGTAGTATAGAACACAATCTGTTCTATAGATATAGTTTCATTGTTTGACAGCACGATCAACTTGGATTCATTCACATGTTAATGTGTGTTTTCAGATATTTAACCACTTGTACGGTCAATACTTAATAAACTTGACCTTTGACTGTACTTAGTCTGCTCTTTTCCCCCTCCAAAGCTCTTTGCCAAAAATAACCAATCTACAAGCTCACAACGCCTCGCAGCGCGTGGCGTATTTTTGGCTAAAGTTCTCAGAATATGGACGCTAGGGTTCAAGTGGTTAATATAAGAAAGGGGGGAAAACAAGTTCCTATCACACAAAGATTTGGAGGACCCCCTGTAGAAACTCTGAGGACCCCCTAGGGGTCCTGGACCCCCTGTTGAAGACCCCTGTTGTAGTGGAGTAGAAATAAAAGTATTGTCAATTGGAAATACTCCGGTAAAGTAAAACAAAATGCACGTAGTTACTTTCCACCCCTGCCAGAGACGCTCATTGAGCCTCCCTGCCTCCAAACCACAGACAGCTTAGTCTGCTGACACATTACAAGCAGTGACTGTGTGTGTAAACTGTTACAATGCAGGCGTTTAGCAGACGCTCTTAATCCAGAGTGATTTACAGTAAGCAAGCCAAGGACAACACAAGGTAGTGCATCAAATACATAGAGCAGGGGTCTTCAACGTTTTCAGGCCAAGGACCCCTTAGTTGAGAGAGAGATGAAGCAGGGACCCCCACAACCTGTTCATAGATTCCATATAGTTTCATTGTTTGACAGCACAATCATCAGTGTGTTTTGGATTTGTGTCAATTTGTGTTTTCAGATATTTAACCACTTGAACCGTCAATACTTAATAAACTTGACCTTTCACTCTGTACTTAGTCTGCTCTTTTCCCCCTTGAGCTCTTTAATAATAATAATGCCAGTCGGGGTTCAGGAGTTGTGGAGTGTGAGAGTCTCTGTGGGTTCTGCCCCGTCACCGACCCCAACCCCACCCTCAACACACACACACACACACACACACACACACACACACACACACACACACACACACACACACACACACACACACACACACACACACACACACACACACACACACACACACACACACACACACACACACACACACACACACACACACACACACACACACACACGCGTATATAAACAGCGCTGCAGGGCAGAAGTGTGTATTACTGCCAAAGGTCGTTTCAGGTCCAGCAGAGGAAGAATATTGGATGGGTCAGCCGTTATTGTGCTTAGCTTTCTCTACTTCCTGTCGTCAAAGGGCGCACACAGGAAGTGGCAGTGGGCCAGATATGGTCACGTGACCTGACACGACACACGTTTGTTTTATAACGGGGGGAGAGGGGAGATCTGGTACCTGATTGGGTGGTGTGCTGCTGACATCCCTCCTCAGCTTGCTTCCTATTGGCCGCGGTACGACCAGCTGATAGGAGGAGAGGTGTGCCGTCTGCTGGGAGGCAGAGCCTAGAGAGGAAGACACACGGTCGGTCACATTAGATAGATACCTTTATTATCCCACGGGGGAAATTCAGTTGCCCAGAGGCAGCACAGCAGTTTAAGGTTACAAGTTACAAAGAAGTAGGAAAAAGAAAAAGAGTGCTGTAGTCCAAAGAGCAAGCACAAAAAAAGAAGAATATAAAAATAAAGTGTCGAAAAGCTATTGCAAAAAAAGAATATATATATAAAGTGACCACGAAACATTCAACGCTCATAAGTGACACGTCACACACAAAAAAAAGCTATATTCAACAAAAAAGTGCACACATTGTCAATGTGTGAAAAACCAAGACACTTCCTGTATCTGCGTCTGTCTCCCTCTCAGCTGTCCTACTGTCTGTCTCTCCTACACTGTCTCTCTCTCAGCTGTCCTACTGTCTGTCTCTCCTACACTGTCTGTCTCTCAGCTGTCCTACTGTCTGTCTCTCCTACACTGTCTGTCTCTCAGCTGTCCTACTGTCTGTCTCTCCTACACTGTCTCCCTCTCAGCTGTCCTACTGTCTGTCTCTCCTACACTGTCTCCCTCTCAGCTGTCCTACTGTCTGTCTCTCCTACACTGTCTCCCTCTCAGCTGTCCTCATACTATTGGATCTAAAGTCACCACAGACCTCACCTGACCTCATTATCACGTTCTTTCGCTTTATTAATTTGTTTGTTTCCAACCACAAACCACTGGCGTCCCACTCAGTTAAAACCCACTACCCATCCAGTAAAACCCATAAGAACCACACACCAACCTAGTAAAGACCACTATGGGTGCAGGAGAAAACACTGCTGTCTCAGTTGGAACCACACCGACCCAATGAATGAAACCCCTTTTTTTATTTGGAGTTTTCACATAATTTGTCTAGAGAAAGATACAACATTACATAACTAGGAAACCAGGAACTTGGAACCATGCTGACGAAGAATTATTGTGGTGAACTCACAGGAAGTAACTGTGGATGGAGGCGACATGCATACACTGTATATCTATGACGATGACAATTGTGTGCTTACACCTTTTGGAACGAATTGGAACGTCAAATAAAGACACAACTACAAGCTCAGTTTGTATCTGCTATTAAAGTAGCAATGTGTAACCTTTTTAATGAACACATTTTAATATAGTCCAATCTGTAGATCAGGGGTCGGCAACCTTTTTGACATGAAGTGCCATGTTTTCATTTTCTGGAGCTGTCGGTGTGCCATATCAAATTCAAGTTTAATTACGACACCGCATCAAAATAAATTAAAAATCCAACAGATTCTGATTGTCCATACATAAAACAACCTTTTTCTATTTCTTCTTTTGAAATATTTTACATCAGGACATTGTAATGATCATCAGAACAATAACCTCATCCATCTCCCAGACTCCTTAACCAGAGCTCAGAATTGTAATGCATGTAGAATCGTGTGCAGGTTCTAATTTGCATATGTGATATGTGAGGGACTTCATTTACATTGTTGAAATATTTTTATTTTAAACCGAAAACACACTTATGCCAGTGTGCTAGCCTAGTAAACAACATGGTTTCTGGAAGTGGGCGGTTTACGAGGCTACCAGTGTGCCAGTGCCAATGTTGGCACCCGTCGACCCGTGCCTAATAAGGTTGCCTACCCCTGCTGTAGTTCATGTTAATACAATGTTGTATTAGTTATACAATTGGGGTGTTTTTTTTAAGGTCATGTCACCTGACGATTCTATTTATCCCCTGTACTGAGCAAGCAGGCGCTCTATGGGCTCAATGGTAAAGGTTTCAAGTTTCAAAGGTTACACACTGTAGTGTTTCTTTAAGTAATGGTTATGTGTCTGAATGGGAAGAACTAACGCATGGAAGTGGAGTCGGTTCCCCCTATGACACTCTCACTCTCCACTATTCTGCAACTTGCTAGACCCCTAGGGGGTCCTCAGAGTTACTACAGGGGGTCCTCCAAATCTTCCAGTGAAAGGTCAAGTTTATTAGGTAATGACGGCTCAAGTGGTTAAATATCTGAAAACACAAATTGACATGAATCCAAAATACTTGCACAGGAAAGAGTTAAATAAAAAAAGGTTTACTGTAGTGTTTCTTTAAGTAATGTTTATGTGTCTGAATGGGAAGAACTAACGCATTGAAGTGGACTCGGTTCCCCCTATGACACTCTCACTTTGCAACTTGCTTCCATTTCCCGGCAGGCAGTCTTCCACAGCATTAGTGACGTCAGACACTTCATGGTGGGGGGGGGGGGGGCACCCAGGGGATTGTTATTATGAAACAGGAAGTATAGACCTCTGCAGGCTGCATTTATCTAATGTCACTGACTGTAGCTGCAGCGTTTAAGAGTTATTTATCTAATGTCACTGACTGTAGCTGCAGAGTTTAAGAGTTATTTATCTAATGTCACTGACTGTAGCTGCAGAGTTTAAGAGTTATTTATCTAATGTCACTGACTGTAGCTGCAGCGTTTAAGAGTTATTTATCTAATGTCACTGTAGCTGCAGAGTTTAAGAGTTATTTATCTAATGTCACTGACTGTAGCTGCAGAGTTTAAGAGTTATTTATCTAATGTCACTGACTGTAGCTGCAGCGTTTAAGAGTTATTTATCTAATGTCACTGACTGTAGCTGCAGCGTTTAAGAGTTATTTATCTAATGTCACTGACTGTAGCTGCAGCGTTTAAGAGTTATTTATCTAATGTCACTGACTGTAGCTGCAGCGTTTAAGAGTTATTTATCTAATGTCACTGACTGTAGCTGCAGAGTTTAAGAGTTATTTATCTAATGTCACTGACTGTAGCTGCAGCGTTTAAGAGTTATTTATCTAATGTCACTGTAGCTGCAGAGTTTAAGAGTTATTTATCTAATGTCACTGACTGTAGCTGCAGCGTTTAAGAGTTATTTATCTAATGTCACTGACTGTAGCTGCAGAGTTTAAGAGTTATTTATCTAATGTCACTGACTGTAGCTGCAGAGTTTAAGAGTTATTTATCTAATGTCACTGACTGTAGCTGCAGCGTTTAAGAGTTATTTATCTAATGTCACTGACTGTAGCTGCAGAGTTTAAGAGTTATTTATCTAATGTCACTGTAGCTGCAGAGTTTAAGAGTTATTTATCTAATGTCACTGACTGTAGCTGCAGCGTTTAAGAGTTATTTATCTAATGTCACTGACTGTAGCTGCAGAGTTTAAGAGTTATTTATCTAATGTCACTGTAGCTGCAGAGTTTAAGAGTTATTTATCTAATGTCACTGTAGCTGCAGAGTTTAAGAGTTATTTATCTAATGTCACTGTAGCTGCAGCGTTTAAGAGTTATTTATCTAATGTCACTGACTGTAGCTGCAGAGTTTAAGAGTTATTTATCTAATGTCACTGACTGTAGCTGCAGAGTTTAAGAGTTATTTATCTAATGTCACTGACTGTAGCTGCAGCGTTTAAGAGTTATTTATCTAATGTCACTGACTGTAGCTGCAGAGTTTAAGAGTTATTTATCTAATGTCACTGACTGTAGCTGCAGCGTTTAAGAGTTATTTATCTAATGTCACTGACTGTAGCTGCAGCGTTTAAGAGTTATTTATCTAATGTCACTGACTGTAGCTGCAGCGTTTAAGAGTTATTTATCTAATGTCACTGACTGTAGCTGCAGAGTTTAAGAGTTATTTATCTAATGTCACTGACTGTAGCTGCAGAGTTTAAGAGTTATTTATCTAATGTCACTGTAGCTGCAGCGTTTAAGAGTTATTTATCTAATGTCACTGACTGTAGCTGCAGCGTTTAAGAGTTATTTATCTAATGTCACTGACTGTAGCTGCAGCGTTTAAGAGTTATTTATCTAATGTCACTGACTGTAGCTGCAGAGTTTAAGAGTTATTTATCTAATGTCACTGACTGTAGCTGCAGCGTTTAAGAGTTATTTATCTAATGTCACTGACTGTAGCTGCAGAGTTTAAGAGTTATTTATCTAATGTCACTGTAGCTGCAGAGTTTAAGAGTTATTTATCTAATGTCACTGACTGTAGCTGCAGAGTTTAAGAGTTATTTATCTAATGTCACTGACTGTAGCTGCAGCGTTTAAGAGTTATTTATCTAATGTCACTGACTGTAGCTGCAGAGTTTAAGAGTTATTTATCTAATGTCACCGACTGTAGCTGCAGAGTTTAAGAGTTATTTATCTAATGTCACTGACTGTAGCTGCAGCGTTTAAGAGTTATTTATCTAATGTCACTGACTGTAGCTGCAGCGTTTAAGAGTTATTTATCTAATGTCACTGTAGCTGCAGAGTTTAAGAGTTATTTATCTAATGTCACTGACTGTAGCTGCAGCGTTTAAGAGTTATTTATCTAATGTCACTGACTGTAGCTGCAGCGTTTAAGAGTTATTTATCTAATGTCACTGACTGTAGCTGCAGCGTTTAAGAGTTATTTATCTAATGTCACTGACTGTAGCTGCAGAGTTTAAGAGTTATTTATCTAATGTCACTGACTGTAGCTGCAGCGTTTAAGAGTTATTTATCTAATGTCACTGACTGTAGCTGCAGCGTTTAAGAGTTATTTATCTAATGTCACTGTAGCTGCAGCGTTTAAGAGTTATTTATCTAATGTCACTGACTGTAGCTGCAGAGTTTAAGAGTTATTTATCTAATGTCACTGACTGTAGCTGCAGAGTTTAAGAGTTATTTATCTAATGTCACTGTAGCTGCAGCGTTTAAGAGTTATTTATCTAATGTCACTGACTGTAGCTGCAGCGTTTAAGAGTTATTTATCTAATGTCACTGACTGTAGCTGCAGCGTTTAAGAGTTATTTATCTAATGTCACTGTAGCTGCAGAGTTTAAGAGTTATTTATCTAATGTCACTGACTGTAGCTGCAGCGTTTAAGAGTTATTTATCTAATGTCACTGACTGTAGCTGCAGAGTTTAAGAGTTATTTATCTAATGTCACTGACTGTAGCTGCAGCGTTTAAGAGTTATTTATCTAATGTCACTGACTGTAGCTGCAGAGTTTAAGAGTTATTTATCTAATGTCACTGACTGTAGCTGCAGCGTTTAAGAGTTATTTATCTAATGTCACTGACTGTAGCTGCAGCGTTTAAGAGTTATTTATCTAATGTCACTGACTGTAGCTGCAGCGTTTAAGAGTTATTTATCTAATGTCACTGACTGTAGCTGCAGAGTTTAAGAGTTATTTATCTAATGTCACTGACTGTAGCTGCAGCGTTTAAGAGTTATTTATCTAATGTCACTGACTGTAGCTGCAGCGTTTAAGAGTTATTTATCTAATGTCACTGACTGTAGCTGCAGCGTTTAAGAGTTATTTATCTAATGTCACTGACTGTAGCTGCAGAGTTTAAGAGTTATTTATCTAATGTCACTGACTGTAGCTGCAGCGTTTAAGAGTTATTTATCTAATGTCACTGACTGTAGCTGCAGAGTTTAAGAGTTATTTATCTAATGTCACTGACTGTAGCTGCAGCGTTTAAGAGTTATTTATCTAATGTCACTGACTGTAGCTGCAGCGTTTAAGAGTTATTTATCTAATGTCACTGACTGTAGCTGCAGCGTTTAAGAGTTATTTATCTAATGTCACTGACTGTAGCTGCAGCGTTTAAGAGTTATTTATCTAATGTCACTGACTGTAGCTGCAGAGTTTAAGAGTTATTTATCTAATGTCACTGACTGTAGCTGCAGCGTTTAAGAGTTATTTATCTAATGTCACTGACTGTAGCTGCAGAGTTTAAGAGTTATTTATCTAATGTCACTGACTGTAGCTGCAGCGTTTAAGAGTTATTTATCTAATGTCACTGACTGTAGCTGCAGCGTTTAAGAGTTATTTATCTAATGTCACTGACTGTAGCTGCAGCGTTTAAGAGTTATTTATCTAATGTCACTGACTGTAGCTGCAGCGTTTAAGAGTTATTTATCTAATGTCACTGACTGTAGCTGCAGCGTTTAAGAGTTATTTATCTAATATCACTGACTGTAGCTGCAGCGTTTAAGAGTTATTTATCTAATGTCACTGACTGTAGCTGCAGCGTTTAAGAGTTATTTATCTAATGTCACTGTAGCTGCAGAGTTTAAGAGTTATTTATCTAATGTCACTGTAGCTGCAGAGTTTAAGAGTTATTTATCTAATGTCACTGTAGCTGCAGAGTTTAAGAGTTATTTATCTAATGTCACTGACTGTAGCTGCAGCGTTTAAGAGTTATTTATCTAATGTCACTGACTGTAGCTGCAGCGTTTAAGAGTTATTTATCTAATGTCACTGACTGTAGCTGCAGCGTTTAAGAGTTATTTATCTAATGTCACTGACTGTAGCTGCAGCGTTTAAGAGTTATTTATCTAATGTCACTGACTGTAGCTGCAGCGTTTAAGAGTTATTTATCTAATGTCACTGTAGCTGCAGCGTTTAAGAGTTATTTATCTAATGTCACTGTAGCTGCAGCGTTTAAGAGTTATTTATCTAATGTCACTGACTGTAGCTGCAGCGTTTAAGAGTTATTTATCTAATGTCACTGACTGTAGCTGCAGCGTTTAAGAGTTATTTATCTAATGTCACTGACTGTAGCTGCAGAGTTTAAGAGTTATTTATCTAATGTCACTGTAGCTGCAGCGTTTAAGAGTTATTTATCTAATGTCACTGACTGTAGCTGCAGAGTTTAAGAGTTATTTATCTAATGTCACTGACTGTAGCTGCAGCGTTTAAGAGTTATTTATCTAATGTCACTGACTGTAGCTGCAGCGTTTAAGAGTTATTTATCTAATGTCACTGTAGCTGCAGAGTTTAAGAGTTATTTATCTAATGTCACTGTAGCTGCAGCGTTTAAGAGTTATTTATCTAATGTCACTGACTGTAGCTGCAGCGTTTAAGAGTTATTTATCTAATGTCACTGACTGTAGCTGCAGCGTTTAAGAGTTATTTATCTAATGTCACTGTAGCTGCAGCGTTTAAGAGTTATTTATCTAATGTCACTGACTGTAGCTGCAGAGTTTAAGAGTTATTTATCTAATGTCACTGACTGTAGCTGCAGCGTTTAAGAGTTATTTATCTAATGTCACTGTAGCTGCAGCGTTTAAGAGTTATTTATCTAATGTCACTGACTGTAGCTGCAGCGTTTAAGAGTTATTTATCTAATGTCACTGACTGTAGCTGCAGCGTTTAAGAGTTATTTATCTAATGTCACTGACTGTAGCTGCAGCGTTTAAGAGTTATTTATCTAATGTCACTGTAGCTGCAGAGTTTAAGAGTTATTTATCTAATGTCACTGTAGCTGCAGAGTTTAAGAGTTATTTATCTAATGTCACTGTAGCTGCAGAGTTTAAGAGTTATTTATCTAATGTCACTGACTGTAGCTGCAGCGTTTAAGAGTTATTTATCTAATGTCACTGACTGTAGCTGCAGCGTTTAAGAGTTATTTATCTAATGTCACTGACTGTAGCTGCAGCGTTTAAGAGTTATTTATCTAATGTCACTGACTGTAGCTGCAGCGTTTAAGAGTTATTTATCTAATGTCACTGTAGCTGCAGCGTTTAAGAGTTATTTATCTAATGTCACTGTAGCTGCAGCGTTTAAGAGTTATTTATCTAATGTCACTGACTGTAGCTGCAGCGTTTAAGAGTTATTTATCTAATGTCACTGACTGTAGCTGCAGCGTTTAAGAGTTATTTATCTAATGTCACTGACTGTAGCTGCAGAGTTTAAGAGTTATTTATCTAATGTCACTGTAGCTGCAGCGTTTAAGAGTTATTTATCTAATGTCACTGACTGTAGCTGCAGAGTTTAAGAGTTATTTATCTAATGTCACTGACTGTAGCTGCAGCGTTTAAGAGTTATTTATCTAATGTCACTGACTGTAGCTGCAGCGTTTAAGAGTTATTTATCTAATGTCACTGTAGCTGCAGAGTTTAAGAGTTATTTATCTAATGTCACTGTAGCTGCAGCGTTTAAGAGTTATTTATCTAATGTCACTGACTGTAGCTGCAGCGTTTAAGAGTTATTTATCTAATGTCACTGACTGTAGCTGCAGCGTTTAAGAGTTATTTATCTAATGTCACTGTAGCTGCAGCGTTTAAGAGTTATTTATCTAATGTCACTGACTGTAGCTGCAGAGTTTAAGAGTTATTTATCTAATGTCACTGACTGTAGCTGCAGAGTTTAAGAGTTATTTATCTAATGTCACTGACTGTAGCTGCAGAGTTTAAGAGTTATTTATCTAATGTCACTGTAGCTGCAGCGTTTAAGAGTTATTTATCTAATGTCACTGACTGTAGCTGCAGAGTTTAAGAGTTATTTATCTAATGTCACTGTAGCTGCAGAGTTTAAGAGTTATTTATCTAATGTCACTGTAGCTGCAGCGTTTAAGAGTTATTTATCTAATGTCACTGACTGTAGCTGCAGCGTTTAAGAGTTATTTATCTAATGTCACTGACTGTAGCTGCAGAGTTTAAGAGTTATTTATCTAATGTCACTGTAGCTGCAGCGTTTAAGAGTTATTTATCTAATGTCACTGTAGCTGCAGCGTTTAAGAGTTATTTATCTAATGTCACTGACTGTAGCTGCAGAGTTTAAGAGTTATTTATCTAATGTCACTGTAGCTGCAGCGTTTAAGAGTTATTTATCTAATGTCACTGTAGCTGCAGCGTTTAAGAGTTATTTATCTAATGTCACTGACTGTAGCTGCAGCGTTTAAGAGTTATTTATCTAATGTCACTGACTGTAGCTGCAGAGTTTAAGAGTTATTTATCTAATGTCACTGTAGCTGCAGCGTTTAAGAGTTATTTATCTAATGTCACTGACTGTAGCTGCAGCGTTTAAGAGTTATTTATCTAATGTCACTGACTGTAGCTGCAGCGTTTAAGAGTTATTTATCTAATGTCACTGACTGTAGCTGCAGCGTTTAAGAGTTATTTATCTAATGTCACTGACTGTAGCTGCAGCGTTTAAGAGTTATTTATCTAATGTCACTGACTGTAGCTGCAGAGTTTAAGAGTTATTTATCTAATGTCACTGACTGTAGCTGCAGAGTTTAAGAGTTATTTATCTAATGTCACTGACTGTAGCTGCAGCGTTTAAGAGTTATTTATCTAATGTCACTGACTGTAGCTGCAGCGTTTAAGAGTTATTTATCTAATGTCACTGACTGTAGCTGCAGCGTTTAAGAGTTATTTATCTAATGTCACTGACTGTAGCTGCAGAGTTTAAGAGTTATTTATCTAATGTCACTGACTGTAGCTGCAGCGTTTAAGAGTTATTTATCTAATGTCACTGACTGTAGCTGCAGCGTTTAAGAGTTATTTATCTAATGTCACTGTAGCTGCAGCGTTTAAGAGTTATTTATCTAATGTCACTGACTGTAGCTGCAGCGTTTAAGAGTTATTTATCTAATGTCACTGACTGTAGCTGCAGAGTTTAAGAGTTATTTATCTAATGTCACTGACTGTAGCTGCAGAGTTTAAGAGTTATTTATCTAATGTCACTGACTGTAGCTGCAGCGTTTAAGAGTTATTTATCTAATGTCACTGACTGTAGCTGCAGAGTTTAAGAGTTATTTATCTAATGTCACTGACTGTAGCTGCAGAGTTTAAGAGTTATTTATCTAATGTCACTGACTGTAGCTGCAGAGTTTAAGAGTTATTTATCTAATGTCACTGACTGTAGCTGCAGAGTTTAAGAGTTATTTATCTAATGTCACTGACTGTAGCTGCAGCGTTTAAGAGTTATTTATCTAATGTCACTGTAGCTGCAGCGTTTAAGAGTTATTTATCTAATGTCACTGACTGTAGCTGCAGAGTTTAAGAGTTATTTATCTAATGTCACTGTAGCTGCAGAGTTTAAGAGTTATTTATCTAATGTCACTGACTGTAGCTGCAGCGTTTAAGAGTTATTTATCTAATGTCACTGACTGTAGCTGCAGAGTTTAAGAGTTATTTATCTAATGTCACTGTAGCTGCAGAGTTTAAGAGTTATTTATCTAATGTCACTGACTGTAGCTGCAGCGTTTAAGAGTTATTTATCTAATGTCACTGACTGTAGCTGCAGCGTTTAAGAGTTATTTATCTAATGTCACTGACTGTAGCTGCAGAGTTTAAGAGTTATTTATCTAATGTCACCGACTGTAGCTGCAGCGTTTAAGAGTTATTTATCTAATGTCACTGACTGTAGCTGCAGAGTTTAAGAGTTATTTATCTAATGTCACTGACTGTAGCTGCAGCGTTTAAGAGTTATTTATCTAATGTCACTGACTGTAGCTGCAGCGTTTAAGAGTTATTTATCTAATGTCACTGTAGCTGCAGCGTTTAAGAGTTATTTATCTAATGTCACTGACTGTAGCTGCAGAGTTTAAGAGTTATTTATCTAATGTCACTGACTGTAGCTGCAGAGTTTAAGAGTTATTTATCTAATGTCACTGTAGCTGCAGCGTTTAAGAGTTATTTATCTAATGTCACTGACTGTAGCTGCAGCGTTTAAGAGTTATTTATCTAATGTCACTGACTGTAGCTGCAGCGTTTAAGAGTTATTTATCTAATGTCACTGTAGCTGCAGAGTTTAAGAGTTATTTATCTAATGTCACTGACTGTAGCTGCAGCGTTTAAGAGTTATTTATCTAATGTCACTGACTGTAGCTGCAGAGTTTAAGAGTTATTTATCTAATGTCACTGACTGTAGCTGCAGCGTTTAAGAGTTATTTATCTAATGTCACTGACTGTAGCTGCAGAGTTTAAGAGTTATTTATCTAATGTCACTGACTGTAGCTGCAGCGTTTAAGAGTTATTTATCTAATGTCACTGACTGTAGCTGCAGCGTTTAAGAGTTATTTATCTAATGTCACTGACTGTAGCTGCAGCGTTTAAGAGTTATTTATCTAATGTCACTGACTGTAGCTGCAGAGTTTAAGAGTTATTTATCTAATGTCACTGACTGTAGCTGCAGCGTTTAAGAGTTATTTATCTAATGTCACTGACTGTAGCTGCAGCGTTTAAGAGTTATTTATCTAATGTCACTGACTGTAGCTGCAGCGTTTAAGAGTTATTTATCTAATGTCACTGACTGTAGCTGCAGAGTTTAAGAGTTATTTATCTAATGTCACTGACTGTAGCTGCAGCGTTTAAGAGTTATTTATCTAATGTCACTGACTGTAGCTGCAGAGTTTAAGAGTTATTTATCTAATGTCACTGACTGTAGCTGCAGCGTTTAAGAGTTATTTATCTAATGTCACTGACTGTAGCTGCAGCGTTTAAGAGTTATTTATCTAATGTCACTGACTGTAGCTGCAGCGTTTAAGAGTTATTTATCTAATGTCACTGACTGTAGCTGCAGCGTTTAAGAGTTATTTATCTAATGTCACTGACTGTAGCTGCAGAGTTTAAGAGTTATTTATCTAATGTCACTGACTGTAGCTGCAGCGTTTAAGAGTTATTTATCTAATGTCACTGACTGTAGCTGCAGAGTTTAAGAGTTATTTATCTAATGTCACTGACTGTAGCTGCAGCGTTTAAGAGTTATTTATCTAATGTCACTGACTGTAGCTGCAGCGTTTAAGAGTTATTTATCTAATGTCACTGACTGTAGCTGCAGCGTTTAAGAGTTATTTATCTAATGTCACTGACTGTAGCTGCAGCGTTTAAGAGTTATTTATCTAATGTCACTGACTGTAGCTGCAGCGTTTAAGAGTTATTTATCTAATATCACTGACTGTAGCTGCAGCGTTTAAGAGTTATTTATCTAATGTCACTGACTGTAGCTGCAGCGTTTAAGAGTTATTTATCTAATGTCACTGTAGCTGCAGAGTTTAAGAGTTATTTATCTAATGTCACTGTAGCTGCAGAGTTTAAGAGTTATTTATCTAATGTCACTGTAGCTGCAGAGTTTAAGAGTTATTTATCTAATGTCACTGACTGTAGCTGCAGCGTTTAAGAGTTATTTATCTAATGTCACTGACTGTAGCTGCAGCGTTTAAGAGTTATTTATCTAATGTCACTGACTGTAGCTGCAGCGTTTAAGAGTTATTTATCTAATGTCACTGACTGTAGCTGCAGCGTTTAAGAGTTATTTATCTAATGTCACTGACTGTAGCTGCAGCGTTTAAGAGTTATTTATCTAATGTCACTGTAGCTGCAGCGTTTAAGAGTTATTTATCTAATGTCACTGTAGCTGCAGCGTTTAAGAGTTATTTATCTAATGTCACTGACTGTAGCTGCAGCGTTTAAGAGTTATTTATCTAATGTCACTGACTGTAGCTGCAGCGTTTAAGAGTTATTTATCTAATGTCACTGACTGTAGCTGCAGAGTTTAAGAGTTATTTATCTAATGTCACTGTAGCTGCAGCGTTTAAGAGTTATTTATCTAATGTCACTGACTGTAGCTGCAGAGTTTAAGAGTTATTTATCTAATGTCACTGACTGTAGCTGCAGCGTTTAAGAGTTATTTATCTAATGTCACTGACTGTAGCTGCAGCGTTTAAGAGTTATTTATCTAATGTCACTGTAGCTGCAGAGTTTAAGAGTTATTTATCTAATGTCACTGTAGCTGCAGCGTTTAAGAGTTATTTATCTAATGTCACTGACTGTAGCTGCAGCGTTTAAGAGTTATTTATCTAATGTCACTGACTGTAGCTGCAGCGTTTAAGAGTTATTTATCTAATGTCACTGTAGCTGCAGCGTTTAAGAGTTATTTATCTAATGTCACTGACTGTAGCTGCAGAGTTTAAGAGTTATTTATCTAATGTCACTGACTGTAGCTGCAGCGTTTAAGAGTTATTTATCTAATGTCACTGTAGCTGCAGCGTTTAAGAGTTATTTATCTAATGTCACTGACTGTAGCTGCAGCGTTTAAGAGTTATTTATCTAATGTCACTGACTGTAGCTGCAGCGTTTAAGAGTTATTTATCTAATGTCACTGACTGTAGCTGCAGCGTTTAAGAGTTATTTATCTAATGTCACTGTAGCTGCAGAGTTTAAGAGTTATTTATCTAATGTCACTGTAGCTGCAGAGTTTAAGAGTTATTTATCTAATGTCACTGTAGCTGCAGAGTTTAAGAGTTATTTATCTAATGTCACTGACTGTAGCTGCAGCGTTTAAGAGTTATTTATCTAATGTCACTGACTGTAGCTGCAGCGTTTAAGAGTTATTTATCTAATGTCACTGACTGTAGCTGCAGCGTTTAAGAGTTATTTATCTAATGTCACTGACTGTAGCTGCAGCGTTTAAGAGTTATTTATCTAATGTCACTGTAGCTGCAGCGTTTAAGAGTTATTTATCTAATGTCACTGTAGCTGCAGCGTTTAAGAGTTATTTATCTAATGTCACTGACTGTAGCTGCAGCGTTTAAGAGTTATTTATCTAATGTCACTGACTGTAGCTGCAGCGTTTAAGAGTTATTTATCTAATGTCACTGACTGTAGCTGCAGAGTTTAAGAGTTATTTATCTAATGTCACTGTAGCTGCAGCGTTTAAGAGTTATTTATCTAATGTCACTGACTGTAGCTGCAGAGTTTAAGAGTTATTTATCTAATGTCACTGACTGTAGCTGCAGCGTTTAAGAGTTATTTATCTAATGTCACTGACTGTAGCTGCAGCGTTTAAGAGTTATTTATCTAATGTCACTGTAGCTGCAGAGTTTAAGAGTTATTTATCTAATGTCACTGTAGCTGCAGCGTTTAAGAGTTATTTATCTAATGTCACTGACTGTAGCTGCAGCGTTTAAGAGTTATTTATCTAATGTCACTGACTGTAGCTGCAGCGTTTAAGAGTTATTTATCTAATGTCACTGTAGCTGCAGCGTTTAAGAGTTATTTATCTAATGTCACTGACTGTAGCTGCAGAGTTTAAGAGTTATTTATCTAATGTCACTGACTGTAGCTGCAGAGTTTAAGAGTTATTTATCTAATGTCACTGACTGTAGCTGCAGAGTTTAAGAGTTATTTATCTAATGTCACTGTAGCTGCAGCGTTTAAGAGTTATTTATCTAATGTCACTGACTGTAGCTGCAGAGTTTAAGAGTTATTTATCTAATGTCACTGTAGCTGCAGAGTTTAAGAGTTATTTATCTAATGTCACTGTAGCTGCAGCGTTTAAGAGTTATTTATCTAATGTCACTGACTGTAGCTGCAGCGTTTAAGAGTTATTTATCTAATGTCACTGACTGTAGCTGCAGAGTTTAAGAGTTATTTATCTAATGTCACTGTAGCTGCAGCGTTTAAGAGTTATTTATCTAATGTCACTGTAGCTGCAGCGTTTAAGAGTTATTTATCTAATGTCACTGACTGTAGCTGCAGAGTTTAAGAGTTATTTATCTAATGTCACTGTAGCTGCAGCGTTTAAGAGTTATTTATCTAATGTCACTGTAGCTGCAGCGTTTAAGAGTTATTTATCTAATGTCACTGACTGTAGCTGCAGCGTTTAAGAGTTATTTATCTAATGTCACTGACTGTAGCTGCAGAGTTTAAGAGTTATTTATCTAATGTCACTGTAGCTGCAGCGTTTAAGAGTTATTTATCTAATGTCACTGACTGTAGCTGCAGCGTTTAAGAGTTATTTATCTAATGTCACTGACTGTAGCTGCAGCGTTTAAGAGTTATTTATCTAATGTCACTGACTGTAGCTGCAGCGTTTAAGAGTTATTTATCTAATGTCACTGACTGTAGCTGCAGCGTTTAAGAGTTATTTATCTAATGTCACTGACTGTAGCTGCAGAGTTTAAGAGTTATTTATCTAATGTCACTGACTGTAGCTGCAGAGTTTAAGAGTTATTTATCTAATGTCACTGACTGTAGCTGCAGCGTTTAAGAGTTATTTATCTAATGTCACTGACTGTAGCTGCAGCGTTTAAGAGTTATTTATCTAATGTCACTGACTGTAGCTGCAGCGTTTAAGAGTTATTTATCTAATGTCACTGACTGTAGCTGCAGAGTTTAAGAGTTATTTATCTAATGTCACTGACTGTAGCTGCAGCGTTTAAGAGTTATTTATCTAATGTCACTGACTGTAGCTGCAGCGTTTAAGAGTTATTTATCTAATGTCACTGTAGCTGCAGCGTTTAAGAGTTATTTATCTAATGTCACTGACTGTAGCTGCAGCGTTTAAGAGTTATTTATCTAATGTCACTGACTGTAGCTGCAGAGTTTAAGAGTTATTTATCTAATGTCACTGACTGTAGCTGCAGAGTTTAAGAGTTATTTATCTAATGTCACTGACTGTAGCTGCAGCGTTTAAGAGTTATTTATCTAATGTCACTGACTGTAGCTGCAGCGTTTAAGAGTTATTTATCTAATGTCACTGTAGCTGCAGCGTTTAAGAGTTATTTATCTAATGTCACTGACTGTAGCTGCAGAGTTTAAGAGTTATTTATCTAATGTCACTGACTGTAGCTGCAGCGTTTAAGAGTTATTTATCTAATGTCACTGACTGTAGCTGCAGAGTTTAAGAGGTATTTATCTAATGTCACTGACTGTAGCTGCAGAGTTTAAGAGTTATTTATCTAATGTCACTGACTGTAGCTGCAGAGTTTAAGAGTTATTTATCTAATGTCACTGACTGTAGCTGCAGAGTTTAAGAGTTATTTATCTAATGTCACTGACTGTAGCTGCAGCGTTTAAGAGTTATTTATCTAATGTCACTGTAGCTGCAGCGTTTAAGAGTTATTTATCTAATGTCACTGACTGTAGCTGCAGAGTTTAAGAGTTATTTATCTAATGTCACTGTAGCTGCAGAGTTTAAGAGTTATTTATCTAATGTCACTGACTGTAGCTGCAGCGTTTAAGAGTTATTTATCTAATGTCACTGACTGTAGCTGCAGAGTTTAAGAGTTATTTATCTAATGTCACTGTAGCTGCAGAGTTTAAGAGTTATTTATCTAATGTCACTGACTGTAGCTGCAGCGTTTAAGAGTTATTTATCTAATGTCACTGACTGTAGCTGCAGCGTTTAAGAGTTATTTATCTAATGTCACTGACTGTAGCTGCAGAGTTTAAGAGTTATTTATCTAATGTCACCGACTGTAGCTGCAGCGTTTAAGAGTTATTTATCTAATGTCACTGACTGTAGCTGCAGAGTTTAAGAGTTATTTATCTAATGTCACTGACTGTAGCTGCAGCGTTTAAGAGTTCCATTCAATGGAAAAGGGGCTCTAATTAGAAACACTGATAAGAAAGGTTGTCCTCTGACTTTTGGTTACACAGTCTAGTGTAGGTTACAGTTCTAGAAGTCTATAGTACAGGGGTCTTCAACGTTTTCAGGCCAAGGACCCCTTAGTTGAGAGAGAGAGATGAAGCAGGGACCCCCACAACCTGTTCATAGATTCCATATAGTTTCATTGTTTGACTGCACAATCATCAGTGTATTTTGGATTCATGTCAATTTGTGTTTTCAGATATTTAACCACTTGAACCGTCAATACTTAATAAACTTGACGTTTCACTCTGTACTTAGTCTGCTCTTTTTTCCCCTCTACACCAAACAATAGCTGAAAATAGCTGACCTACAAGCTGCGAAGCGTTGTGAGATCTGCTATTTTTGTTCTCAGAATATGGACGCTAGGGTTCAAGTGGTTATTATAGAAAAGGAGAAAAAAATAAGTTTCTATCACACAAAGATTTGGAGGACCCCCTGTAGTAACTCTGGGGACCCCCTAGGGGTCCCGGACCCCCTGTTGAAGACCCCTGCTATAGTAGAGGAGACTAGTTGTGTAGTCCACATTTCACAATACATAGGGAATGTGTCATAATAAATACATATATTTTCACGCAATGGCATAATGAACAAAATAATGATAATATAATAACATAGTTCCAGTTTCCAAAATATATTTTCAAATATATTCCAAAAAGTATTAATAATATTTCATAACCAGGCTATTACTACAAACTGATGCCATGGTCAACCCATTGCTGTGGACCGGCCTTAATAACAGCTAAAATAGCTAACCCTCATTGAACATGAGAATGAATGAATGAGTGAGTGTTTATCGACAGACACTTGACATTCTATTAGTCATACAGATAGATAGTGTGCAGGTAGTCTAGTCTTCTGTACCAGTTGTGTTATTATTGTGGCTACTGTACAAAGTCCTTACTTACTTACTTACGTCTATTACCCTTCCGTCTATTACCCTTCCCGGGGCTTAGGCTGTCACCCAGGGTTTCCCCTTGTTTACATGGCCCATATGTACTGTAGTCAACAGGTTTTTTACAGGGAAATGTAGCTAACATTAACCTCTGGCCCAACCCTCCTCCTCTTTCATCCAGGCTAGGGAGGGAGTGAGTGGCCAGCTCTCTGTCTGTCTGTACAAAGTCCAAGCAGCAAGTGTTGCTAAGCTTCTTAACCTCATTGTGACCTGGAGCCCAGCCACCACAGCAATCTGAAAATACCCACAATCCTCAGCTACCAGACAGTACCACCGCCTGCAATGCTATCCTACAGAATCAAGCAGCATGAACAGTACACAGCCTCTGAGCAGGGTGAGCAGGGTGACTCCTGTTCTGCTGCCTGGCACAGAATTAGATAGTTAGGTGTTTAGCAGCTTTTATGTGCACACAAGTATTGTACTGTTGAGTCATTTGAACGCTTGGGTTCTTAACAGCGCTCTTGTAGCCTGGCTTAATTGGGCTGCCTTAAACACATTGGACTTATTTAACAGAAAGATCTCAAGCACTCTTGCCAGACGTGGCTGTATGCAACCCATGGCTCCCTGAATAAAACGTGGCTGTATGCTACCCATGGCTGTATGCTACCCATGGCTGTATGCTACCCATGGCTCCCTGAATAAAAAGTCCCTAAACAATAGATTAGGGATGGACAATGAATCGGTCATCACGTCGGTATCGGCCGATGTTGGCCTTAAAATGCAATATCTGTATCGATCAGATATCAAAATAACATATCGGTTTTAGCCGATATTTTATTTTATTGCGGCCGTAGGTCGCAGTTTAGTATCAAAACCTCCACCGGCCGTCCGTCGGTCGGTCGGTCGGTCTGTCGGTCGGTCGGTCACACGTCACACCTTTGCCCTGCTCATATCTCCGCATCAGTATGACATCACACCACATGTGTACACAAACCTTTGTGTACGTTGCTGTGGCAACAGTCTGTTGTTGCTGGTCTGTTAGTGTACGTTAGCAACCACCTTAGCAACCATGGTTTTACCCTAGCAACCAACTGTTTACCCTAGCAACCAACTGTTTACCATAGCAACCATGTTTTTTTACCCTAGCAACCAACTGTTTACCATAGCAACCAGATACGCAGAGCAGGGATCTCCATATATGGGCATAAACAGGTGACATCACACTGATGTCAGATACTCAGAGCAGGGATTTCTCCATAATATATGGGCATAAAAGGGATTCTGTTAGGGATCTCCATATATGGGCATAAAAGGGATTCTGTTAGGGATCTCCATATATGGGCATACAAGGGATTCTGTTAGGGATCTCCATATATGGGCATAAAAGGGATTCTGTTAGGGATCTCCATATATGGGCATAAAAGGGATTCTGTTAGGGATCTCCATATATGGGCATAAAAGGGATTCTGTTAGGGATCTCCATATATGGGCATAAAAGGGATTATGTTAGGGATCTCCATATATGGGCATAAAAGGGATTCTGTTAGCTGTTAGTGATCTCCATATATGGGCATAAAAGGGATGCTGTTAGGGATCTCCATATATGGGCATAAAAGGGATTCTGTTAGGGATCTCCATATATGGGCATGAAAGGGATTCTGTTAGGGATCTCCATATATGGGCATAAAAGGGATTGTATCCCAGATGATGCCCTGTTAGGAGATCCACACTAACAGAATCCATATATGGTCCTACCGACAGCTGCTATAAGCCAACCCTGGCGATAAGGTCTGAGTCGAAGAAATGCTTCTTTCCTGGCAAGAATTGCCCCTTTATACTGTAGGGCTCGTTTGTGTATTGTATGACATCACGCCACATCATCGGCTGAGGACTGTGTGATGTCATCATATCTCCATATATGGAGACATAAGTTGCTCATGCCCAAATATGGGCTGGTGAGGTCAGACTTAGTGTGATGCGGAGGTTATCTCCATATATGGAGATTCAACTTCAATGAGTAACCATGGCAAACTGTCAACTGCCCGTATGTCTTGATAATTGGTAAAACAAACTTTTGGCCTATTTGTGGAGATAAGCGACCAACGGTCGCTTATCTCCCGATTAGGGAGTCTTACTGGTAATAATTATATTTGAATGTGAAGCTGAGAAAGCCGTTTGTGACGATGATGATCAAGGCTGCAGATTCAATCAGTGTTTTCTGGGGAAGCTTTCAAAAGGATCAACATGGAACATTTCTTTATAAAAATACTCCATTCAAGCAGTGTTTATGTTGGGATGTGGGCCAACATTTCAATAAGGATGTATCCCTAGTTTTGGAGAATGAAGAGGCATTGCTTTTTTGTGTGTTTATATGCTTTTTTCAATATAATATTTGAACTTGTTTTTATACAGATTCAACATAATTGCGACCGTCAGGTCGCAGTTACTATCAAAACCTCCACCGGCTGTCAGTCTGTCAGTCACCTCACGTCACACTTTTGCCCTACCCATATCTCCGCCATCGTTGCCATACTTTGCACACACACTCCTTGGCTGCCGACCCACAACCTCCACCCCTCATTTCTAACATGGCCCTCTTCTAGCGCCTCCATCAGGCCGATTTTTGCAAAACACATTTTTGGACACTGCTCCAACAGATTTTGGCCTAAAATCACGCAAAGCGGTACACAGTATCTCTAGAGTCATGTCATCAACATGGATCTGTCCCATTTCCCATATTCCCTCCTGATTGGCTGCCTTCTAAAGTTTGTGTATGTGACCCGATGGTCGTTTATCTCCCGATTAGGGAGTCTTACTGGTGTACTGTAAATATCGGTTATCGAACATGACAGCAATGTTGACATCGATTATCGGTAATTGGACAGAAATGTCACATCGGTGGCACGTACATCCCTACAACAGATGTTTGTTTTTTTCTCTGTTCATACGAGCTCTTCTGAGCAGAAGTGCATCCGGTAAAGAGACTACTTGTTGAGACTTGACTTGTCTGCTGACATCATCATCACATTCTCTTCACTTCAACACATGGTCTTCCTGACTCCGCCATGATCAGACCAGGCAGTGGCATTCAAATCTCCCAAAGAGTGCAAGGATCAGATCCTGGATCAGCGACCTTACAATCAGTGGTGTAAAGTGACTAAGTACATTTACTCAAGAAATGTACTTTGAGTTTGAGTTTTAGTTTACTAGAGTATTCCAGTTTTCAGTAACTTTACTTCTACTCCTCTACATCTCAGAGGCAAATACTGTACTTTTACTCCACTACAAGTTTGAAAACTTTAGTTACTAGTTGTAGATTTTGATTATTATTGATTATTATTACAGTAACCACTTCAGCCCTAAATACATTTCAGCCACTTGAAAATAGATAGCCGATCTACAAGCTCACCATGCGCCGCATCGCGACGCCATCTGCTAATTTTCAAAAGATTTACTATGCATTTTATAGTAAATTTGAAGACTTGCAAAATGGGACATTCTGCATAATGAGTACTTTCTACTTTTGGAACTGTAAGTACATTTTGGCAAGAATACTTTTGTACTTTTACTCAAGTACTTTTTAAATTCCAGACTTTTACTTGTTACAGAGTGTTTCTACTTAGCAGTATCGATAGGCTACTTTTACTTAAGTAATAAATATGAAAAGGTTTTCCAACACTGGTGGAAAAGGACAAGAACAAGGTCAGCGACGTTAAAATCAACAGGGATCCTAGAAAGATGGTGCAGGGAGGAAGTGACATCACCAGAATAAGAACATCAGATAAGGAGGAGCGTCTTGCGGTGACACGCTTCCTAGTTTCTTCTTCTCTGAGCTATTTTTTTGTTTTTTTCGCACTGATTTTTGACATTGCACTATTAGGTTGTGTTGGTAGTTTCTGAGTATTTTGCTTTGTTTAACAATGACAGTGAGATACTCGTTGCACTAACTAGCATTGACTGCTACAGTCTCTTTTTGTAAGACACTTTATGTATATATACTTATATATTATTCGCCCCCTCTATTGATGCACCTTCTCTTTATTGGTACTGTACTGCTCTTGTTTTTTTGTTTTTTTTACTCTTATCTATCTTTTTTCTTACTTCTCTGTAACTTTGTAAATAACAGTATACTGCTGTGCTACAACTGGACAACTGAATTTCCCCCTTGGGATAATAAAGGTATCTATCTATCTATCTATCTAGCTAGCAGATCACTTACTACTCTAGGAGTGTTTACTTTGTCTCTGTCATTATCATTTCACCCAGAATCAAACTATGAGGTTGAACTCTATATGAACCTGGTTCACACTGTAGAGTTTTCATTCTGTGAATCACAAAACAATATTTACATTAACACCTGACGCAGGGTTCACCAACAACTATTGGCAAGAACCTCACGATACGATGCGTATCACGATACTTGGGGTCACGATACGATTGTATCACAATATATTGCGATGTGAATGACATACTTGCGACTAGTTGCATTGGTGCGGTCTGGCCTTAAGAATGATGTGTTATTACTGTGTTATTAATCATTAATTCAGACGACAACATTATCACAAATCCCAATTCATAAATCCAGCTACACGATTACACTGATAGATGATAAATTATACCTTTCTATTGTCCTGCCCTTTAAAGGAGTACTGGAGGTCTCTGGACCTAAAGGGTCATGTATAGTTACCTGCACTGTTGTGTTCAGAATCAGGGACAAATAACTATTCAGTAGCAAGCATTGGTTACAAATGATTTAGTAAACATTTACAAATGTATATAAATGGTTTATTCATTATTAGTTTACTACTCACTAATACCTTACTAATAACATGTAAATGATGTTTAAAACAGTTATAAATGTTTAGGTAAACATTTACAAAATGTCAATAAACAGTTTGTTCATGTTTATTACTCATCTACAAACTGCTTATAAATGTTTATAAATGATTTATAACAGGTCATTATTGTAAAGTGTTACCCACAATTCTATAAAATATGTAGTGAGGGGGTCCCTGCTTCATCTCTGTCTCAGCCAAGGTTCCTTAGACTAAAAAACGTTGAAGACTCCTGTAATAGATTATTAATATACTAGTTTGATCAATTATATTGGGCTCCCAGTATGAAACCAGTTGAGAATGAATGACTGGTCTGTTAAATCAAAGCCTGTAATGACAGTGGAAGTGAAGTTATCATAAGTTAAAATGGACTGTACAGTATGTATACAGATTGAGCATCCATGTTGGTCAAATATGTATGTTGTGTTTGTTGCTATAAGCTCAGGTTCTAATAGGATTACTTTGTTTTCACATTTCAGACTCCGACTGTGAAAGCTCAAGTTACAGTCTAGTAGTCTAGTCTGCCCCGCGCACACACACACACACACACACACACACACACACACACACACACACACACACACACACACACACACACACACACACACACACACACACACACACACACACACACACACACACAAACAATGTGACCTCCCAAAACAATGATATTTGAACTTGGGGACCCCCCAACCCCGGGGACCCCCCAACCCCACCCTGACAAGCAGTTGGAATGTAGGAGTTGAGAGATAAAAAAAAAAAGTTTGCCTCTTTCTTATATTATTTGACAATTTGGCCAGTGGTTGACCAGGTTTTATCACATAGTTTGTTGATTATTTTTGATGCAGTAATGGACTTTTTTTCCCCTTTTCTTCTCTCCTTCTTTTTAGGTATTAAAAGGGTCTTGAAAGTCCTTAAATTGTCTTTTCAGTGTCCTCTGCCCCACCACCACTGGTCTAGTCTGCCACAGAGAAGACAGACTCATACACACCATATCCTACCCCATTCCCATGTCTGTAGACTAACCCTCAGGCTAAACTTAGTATGTAGACTACAGACAGACTGACTGACTGACTGACTGACTGACTGACTGACTGACTGACTGACTGACTGACTGAAGGACATAAAACAGACAACACACTGAACACAGACACAGAGAGATATCCTGTCTACAGTGGCTAAATCCTAAAAGAGTCCCTGTCTAGACTAGTCAGACACACAAACAGACACCCTGGCTATAAAACTCTCTACAAATGCAGTGCAAGGCATAATAAACCGGTCCATAGCGTTAGACAGGGAGCAACTCATTCTAGAGCTAGCATAAACCCAAGGACTCCTCCTTAGTCCCAAAATAATCGTTCATTTTATGAAGTACAGTCACTTCAAATGAGTCAGCAGGCTGGTCAGTGTCGTTATCTCCTACCACACCACACCATCGACCAATGCCACTACTTCAACAACAAGTAACAACCGATTCCTTAATAATAATAATAAATACACACTAAAAAGTAGAGTTTGTATCAGGAGAGCTGCTCTGCTGTCCTCACCTGGTGTGACTCCAGCGTCCAGCAGCACCGCACACACACAGCAGAGGACCTGGAGCCAGGAGGACTGGGACAGGAATGTCACCTCCATCTTCTTCTAAAGGGGAAAAATGTGTGTCAACAAAACGAACCCCAAACCCCCTGTCTGTCTGTCTGTCTGTCTGTCTGTCTGTCTGTCTGTCTGTCTGTCTGTCTGTCTGTCTGTCTGTCGGGCCGATCAGGGGACAGGAGGACACAGCAGCAGAGTGGAAATCAAAGCAACGCCAGCATTAACGGTTATCTTCTCAGTTCTTTAACGGTTATCTTCTCAGTTCTTTAACGGTTATCTTCTCAGTTCTTTAACGGTTATCTCCTCAGTTCTCCTCTGTGAAGGCGTTTCCTTCCTTCTTCTCCTTCTGATGTGAAACTGATGTTAAAACCACACAACTGCTTTTTTCTTTGGCCGTGCCATCATCATCATCATCATACTGCTGCTCTGCTCGCAACTAATTCACTGTTTACAGACAGTCAGAGGCTAAGAAGCTGCTTGGGTTCTTGTCAACTGCCTGCAGTGTCTGGTTTCCTGTAAATCCACGCGGTCCTTGATAAATCTACCGTTTAAAAACTTAAACAAACACGATCGCTGCTTCGGAAAATCAATTTGGAGCAGATCGAGATTTCTCTCTCTCTCTCGTCCCCTGCTAGAATGTATCAATCTGTTAGTGACCGCAACAATGTAACCAGACGTCCTTCCTTCTGGTGTTTGACAAAATAAAGGTCCTTCTAGAACTCTTCTTTTTCAATACCAAGCTGTTTCTCAAACAAAACATTTGTCCTGAATTAAAAATGTCAACTATTTTCCAAAAGAATTGCATGAATATGCCTGATTGAAAAATAACAGGAAAAAAATGAATTCCATACATTTTAAAACAAATTGATGTTATTAAAGAAGTAGTGAAAATATCCGATCTACAAGCTCACAGCGTGGCGTGAAGCGACAGGTTCTGAACTTGTAGATCTGCTATTTTCACTATTTTGGGAACCGGGCAAACGTCTAATTATTATTATTATTATTATTATTTTTAAGCTATATCAGTATCCATGATTAAATGTTAGATGTGTAGGCTACTCTCCGAAAAGAACTGCTCTACAACAATTAGTGTTTCATGTAACGGTAATAACGGTTAGTTTTCATATTTTATCTTGAAACAAACCTCTCAGAAGATAACTCTGGAACTGGAACTTCCGTTTTGTCCCAACAAGGTTCACTTTGGAAGGGCTACAGCAGCTACAACCACGCATGCGTATAAAACTGGACCGTGGCATCCCTCCCCTCCTACGGACACCAAACAACAGGGTCAGAGACTTGTGATATCAGCACTAAAATGCATTAATAAAATAGATAAATACAAATAAATAAATAACATCTATTCTATTTGTATCTCGAGATCCACATGATGGGACCTTTTGAGGCTTCACCTGAATCTATGGAACAAGTTGCCAGGCTGTGACGTCTTTTATGACATATCTATGACGTAGGTATTGTTACTCTAAATGTACCCCCTGGGGGTCCCCAGTTCACTAGTAGGATCTCCCCATCTCCCTGGGGGTCCCCAGTTCAGTAGTAGGATCTCCACATCTCCCCAGGTCTTAGGTCTTTAGTAGCCTAACTGAAAATATGGTGAGACACAATTCCATCCAACCAGGTCACCAGGAGAGCTAAAGGGTGAGGGTTCATTTGTTCCAGTTTTGTCTGCTCATTAAAAATATATAAATATCATGATAGTTATTAAATATTTTGAGCCAGGGACCCCCATACTAGATTTGTGTAAAATGGTTCAGAAATAGGCTATTACACATTACATTAAAATGTTATTTTTTTTTATGTTAAACGTTTTCTGAAGATTATTGAAAATATTGCCACATGAGCTTGTAGATCGGTTATTTTCAAATGATTTTTAACCACTTAAACCCTGTCTATTTGATCTGATCAGATGATTCAAGAAGCGCTCATATCTAGGTTCTAATAGTTATGACCCTCTGTCATTCAGTAGAGAAAGTTATTATTACAATCCACAGTATTGACTGAATGAACAATAGACATGATAATATTGTATGAATGCCTCAAATTGAAACTAGTTTCCTCCCCACCATGTTTTGTTTTAACTCTGGGAGCAGTAGATCGGTCCTGGGAGACCTGACACTTCTTCTCAAGGGTCTTCATCAGTGCAGTATCATAGACCTATTAGCCCTGATGAAGACCCGCGCAGTGCTGGTCGAAACATGTTGACTGCTCAGATCTCTCCTCTTTTTCAAGTTTTGGTTGATCCTAGAAGTAGCAACCTATGTTTTTAACTCTACTTTTATTTCCACTGAGCACCTGGTTGATCTCTTCTATCTATACAAGTCAGAGATACAGTATATTTTGTTCCTAAACCATTGAGTGATTTAAAGATATACAGTATATATATTTTACAATCAAGTGACATCAACAAACACAGTCCTACCTGTGCTCCAGAACAGAATGAACAACATTTGATGCATTTCTTTCTCCAGAGGATTCAGTAACACTTTTAGTCTGAACTGGACCTTCACTGAACAAGACAATCTGTCTTATATCTCGTATTACTGACCCTGTCAACTCTCCTCAACATATTTATCTCTTCGTGGATGTGATTTCTCTGTAATGTCACATGCAGTTTCTTCAAAGACTTTCTGAGACAAACGCTTGCTTATCAACACATCCTGAGCAGGAAGTTGGTCGGATCGGTCCGAAACTACCTATAAACGTTAGATATTACCTCTATGCCTGCCTTTAAAGCTGCAAATCTCCATATCTGTGTCCAATCCATTTTATGCCCAGATACAGACTTACAGAGATCTCTGTTACTGCCTATCTCTCTGTGTCCCTTTTATGCCAATATGGAAGTCCCTGATGTAATAATCCATATAACGTCTACACTGATAATGAGTACTACACTATGTACTCGGACAACGAGTTGGGTATAATGAGTACTCTGACAATGGATTCAACACATATAGTACTCTGACAATGGATCCAACACATACAGTATGGTTAGATAGAAGTAGAAGAAGCGCTACGTGGATCCGTAGGTAAAGCAAAAAACTGTAGTGTGGACAGGTGCTCTTTGGAGAGGGTATAATGATAAGGACAACAAAATCCAGTTCCATTCCATTGTATAAAAGATGTGTAAAGATAAGATGGCGAACTTAGACAAGATCCAAGGCAACTCTGTTACTTGCAGGTAGAAAACTATTTTATTTAAATCATGGCAGCAAAGTTAAAAAACGACCGACGCGTTTCAGCCTCGTAGGGCCTTCATCAGGGTCCGCACATACAGTATGGTATCATAACAGTACTCTGACAATGGATCCACCACACATCGTATCATAACAGTACTCTGACAATGGATCCACCACATATCGTATCATAACTGGACACACAGAGACATGGTTTCCCAACAGGATCCTTGCCTGCTGAAGGCAGACATAATGTGCTTTCCAGTGAAATCAAGTGTGTCTGCCTGTCTGTGAGTCACTACAGCACGCTGTGTTTGTGAGTCAGAACGTCGGTACCATAGCAACCTTTCTAACACCTCCCTTGTGTTTTGAACTGCATGTCCTGACAGTCCTATACCACACAGTATCAGTCCTATACCACACAGTATCAGTCCTATACCACACAGTATCAGTCCTATACCACACAGTATCAGTCCTATACCACACAGTATCAGTCCTATAACAAACAGTATCAGTATGTCCTATATGTCCAGTATGTCCTATACCACACAGTATCAGTCCTATACCACACAGTATCAGTATGTCCTATATGTCCAGTCCTATACCACACAGTATCAGTATGTCCTATATGTCCAGTCCTATACCACACAGTATCAGTATGTCCTATATGTCCAGTCCTATACCACACAGTATCAATATGTCCTATATGTCCAGTCCTATACCACACAGTATCAGTATGTCCTATATGTCCAGTCCTATACCAAACAGTATCAGTATGTCCTATATGTCCAGTCCTATACCACACAGTATCAGTATGTCCTATATGTCCAGTCCTATACCACACAGTATCAGTATGTCCTATATGTCCAGTCCTATACCACACAGTATCAGTATGTCCTATATGTCCAGTCCTATACCACACAGTATCAGTATGTCCTATATGTCCAGTCCTATACCACACAGTATCAGTATGTCCTATATGTCCAGTCCTATACCACACAGTATCAGTATGTCCTATATGTCCAGTCCTATACCACACAGTATCAGTCCTATACCACACAGTATCAGTATGTCCTATATGTCCAGTCCTATACCACACAGTATCAGTATGTCCTATATGTCCAGTCCTATACCACACAGTATCAGTATGTCCTATATGTCCAGTCCTATACCAAACAGTATCAGTATGTCCTATATGTCCAGTCCTATACCACACAGTATCAGTCCTATACCACACAGTATCAGTATGTCCTATATGTCCAGTCCTATACCACACAGTATCAGTATGTCCTATATGTCCAGTCCTATACCACACAGTATCAGTATGTCCTATATGTCCAGTCCTATACCAAACAGTATCAGTATGTCCTATATGTCCAGTCCTATACCACACAGTATCAGTCCTATACCAAACAGTATCAGTCCCCTTTTTTTACTTTCACTGTTTTCTGTTTGTTTCTGTCCGGGCACAGCCTCGACCATGTTGCAATTTGAAACCAAGATACATCGCTGGTAACTGGTGGCACAGAACAGGCCCTCAGGATATGGGATTGTGGTGGAGAGAGACAGACAGTGAGGGAGAGAAATGCAGTCAAGGCATATTTTAAATGTGTTCAGGCATGACCCAAATAATTATTTCCTGTTGCAGCGTTTATGAATATCAGTAGCAGACGGTCAGGAAGCAGCAACAGGAAATACACTTTGGACCCAGTCGTTCCCTAGCAATGCAATCCCACATGGCATGGATGCATGGATGCATGGATGCATGGATACATGGATGCATGGATGCATGGATACATGGATACATGGATGCATGGATGCATGGATACATGGATACATGGATGCATGGATGCATGGATGCATGGATGCATGGATGCATGGATGCATGGATGCATGGATGCATGGATATGTGATTACAATCTGTAGGAGCATGTCTACGTTCCATGTTTTTTCTTCGTTTTCTTTTCAACCACACGCATGAACCCAAATGACGAAACATACAAATCTTGAAACTAGATAATGAAAGCAACACTTCACGATTTTTGAACCACATGAGATTTAATGAGTTAATTATGCTTATGTTAAACACCACAGATGGCATTTCCTGCATAAATCAAAAACCATTTGGAAAAAAGGAATAAAAAACATAGACATAGAAAGGTAGACGCCTCCTTCGGCTAGGGGGGCGTATGCATTGAGCAACTAAGGGAATCTTCATCGCTTCCGTGTTCATTGCTTCCGCGTGCCTCACACATACGGAAGTCGGTAAGCCAATCAGAGGTAGGTGGGGGCTGGTCTTTACGTATGCAGCCTGTAAGAACAGCTGAGCAGAGCTACATCGGAACTGGCTCTGTTGAATTGGATTGTGGTCCTTGGATAAGTCCCGGAAAAGACACGCTGTGATTGGCCAGTAGTCACTTTGACTGACAGCGTTCCCTTAGTTTTTCCAGGAAGTCCGGACTAGAACTTTTGCACATCGCTCCAATGAACTGCAGAGGCGAACGAGGCATCGAGCTCTTTATATCTGTGATCAGTAATGTGGTCAGCCAACCCACTGCTACCTCACTTCCAGGTTGCTACGGTGTAGTGAGACAGGAATGTCTTTGTAGCGCAATTATTATATGACCATAAAGTTAAATTCAAAACAATTCACCAGCTTCTAATCTGGTTAAAAGTGAGGCACATAAACATAAAGGTCCATTCAGTGTACTAGATAAAGTACTGTATATAAAATTAACTTCAAAATCTTTAACAATTAAAACGTGTAAAACATCAAAAGCAGTATGAATATGAGTGCGTTGCATGTGTCTGTATTGCTGTGTAGCATTTGTAATATCATTGCCGCTGGCCAGTAACCTTGTATCTCTATATCAATATTTCTTTCATAAATTAATGCCCCATTTTATACTTCATCGTAAACAGCGTCACACAATTATAGCCCATCTACAATCTGACAACAGCTGATCTACAAGCTCACAACGTGTCGCATTGTGATGACAGCTGATCTACAAGCTCACAACAGCTGATCTACAAGCTCACAACAGCTGATCTACAAGCTCACAACGTGTCGCATTGTGATGAGACTACTTTTGAAATGTTTGAAACAATCGTGAACGTTTGCCTAAAATAGGGACCCAAAGTTGGAAAATGGTTGAGTTTATCTGTGGGTTTTATAAACAAATGGTTAAGTTTATCTGTGGGTTTTATAAACAAATGGTTGAGTTTATCTGTGGGTTTTATAAACAAATGGTTGAGTTTATCTGTGGGTTTTATAAACAAATGGTTAAGTTTATCTGTGGGTTTTATAAACAAATGGTTAAGTTTATCTGTGGGTTTTATAAACAAATGGTTGAGTTTATCTGTGGGTTTTATAAACAAATGGTTGAGTTTATCTGTGGGTTTTATAAACAAATGGTTAAGTTTATCTGTGGGTTTTATAAACAAATGGTTAAGTTTATCTGTGGGTTTTATAAACAAATGGTTGAGTTTATCTGTGGGTTTTATAAACAAATGGTTGAGTTTATCTGTGGGTTTTATAAACAAATGGTTAAGTTTATCTGTGGGTTTTATAAACAAATGGTTAAGTTTATCTGTGGGTTTTATAAACAAATGGTTAAGTTTATCTGTGGGTTTTATAAACAAATGGTTGAGTTTATCTGTGGGTTTTATAAACAAATGGTTAAGTTTATCTGTGGGTTTTATAAACAAATGGTTAAGTTTATCTGTGGGTTTTATAAACAAATGGTTAAGTTTATCTGTGGGTTTTATAAACAAATGGTTAAGTTTATCTGTGGGTTTTATAAACAAATGGTTAAGTTTATCTGTGGGTTTTATAAACAAATGGTTAAGTTTATCTGTGGGTTTTATAAACAAATGGTTGAGTTTATCTGTGGGTTTTATAAACAAATGGTTAAGTTTATCTGTGGGTTTTATAAACAAATGGTTAAGTTTATCTGTGGGTTTTATAAACAAATGGTTGAGTTTATCTGTGGGTTTTATAAACAAATGGTTAAGTTTATCTGTGGGTTTTATAAACAAATGGTTAAGTTTATCTGTGGGTTTTATAAACAAATGGTTGAGTTTATCTGTGGGTTTTATAAACAAATGGTTGAGTTTATCTGTGGGTTTTATAAACAAATGGTTAAGTTTATCTGTGGGTTTTATAAACAAATGGTTAAGTTTATCTGTGGGTTTTATAAACAAATGGTTAAGTTTATCTGTGGGTTTTATAAACAAATGGTTGAGTTTATCTGTGGGTTTTATAAACAAATGGTTAAGTTTATCTGTGGGTTTTATAAACAAATGGTTAAGTTTATCTGTGGGTTTTATAAACAAATGGTTAAGTTTATCTGTGGGTTTTATAAACAAATGGTTAAGTTTATCTGTGGGTTTTATAAACAAATGGTTAAGTTTATCTGTGGGTTTTATAAACAAATGGTTAAGTTTATCTGTGGGTTTTATAAACAAATGGTTGAGTTTATCTGTGGGTTTTATAAACAAATGGTTAAGTTTATCTGTGGGTTTTATAAACAAATGGTTAAGTTTATCTGTGGGTTTTATAAACAAATGGTTGAGTTTATCTGTGGGTTTTATAAACAAATGGTTAAGTTTAGCTGTGGGTTTTATAAACAAATGGTTAAGTTTATCTGTGGGTTTTATAAACAAATGGTTAAGTTTATCTGTGGGTTTTATAAACAAATGGTTAAGTTTATCTGTGGGTTTTATAAACAAATGGTTGAGTTTATCTGTGGGTTTTATAAACAAATGGTTAAGTTTATCTGTGGGTTTTATAAACAAATGGTTAAGTTTATCTGTGGGTTTTATAAACAAATGGTTAAGTTTATCTGTGGGTTTTATAAACAAATGGTTAAGTTTATCTGTGGGTTTTATAAACAAATGGTTAAGTTTATCTGTGGGTTTTATAAACAAACCAATGAAAAGTATTAACTAGCACTTGTTAATCAGTTCATTGGTTAGTTTTTTTCCATTTCCAGAAAAGTTAACGTTTTGGACATACAAGGTTTGCATCCGGCAGCCACGTTAATATGCTGTGTGTGTGTGTGTGTGTGTGTGTGTGTGTGTGTGTGTGTGTGTGTGTGTGTGTGTGTGTGTGTGTGTGTGTGCGCGTGCGTGCGTGCGTTCAGAACAGTGGTGCAGAGTCCAGGGCTTTGATACGGGCAGCAAACAGCAGCACATGTTTCTCCACCTCGGTGTTGATCTGCGTCTCTGAGGCGCTGGGGTTCTGCTGCACGAACAGAGCGATGTTCTGGATGCACTCCGTCTGGCACAAACAACAGCTGCAGTTTAGTCTCACAGGCAGCCACAATCTTCTAATCAATTTGAAAAAAGCATTTAACTCACAATCTATAACAAATAAATACAAAGCATGTTTTGATAAATAAAAAAAAGCAAAAAATAGATAAATATCGGTAATAACAAACTGAAGGAGCTATAGTCAACCTTTTCATTGTAGGGCCGACACTTTGTTTACATCCTAGTCTATAGACTAGAATGTAAACAAAGTGTCGGTCTGACAATGGCCAAAATGATTATTCTATCATTATTTTACGCTTTTTGTGGTCATTTTTGAATTGAAACACATATATGAAGCTTATTGTTTTATAAAATATTTTCAAAACATTTTTATTTTAGCATCCGTTTTTCAAGAAAAAGTTGACTATAGCTCCTTTAAATGTATAAATGTTTTACCTGTAGAAACACACTGCCTACTCGTTGTATTCTGTCGTTTTCACTGTTTGTTTTGGTAGACGGTTTTTTGGGCAACCAAAACAAACATTGACAACACAAAAGTAGAACGAGAGGGCAGTGTGTGGTAAACACCACCACACATGTAAAATACAGGGCAAAGTTACATACTATATACTTTAATCATTTAAAAACAATCAATAATAGTTGTGTGAGACATTGTGAGCTTGTAGATCAATTTATTTCCGTCTATAATTCGACAAGTTGAGTACCCAGGACCATTGGCTTCTTGGGAAAATCCTTTTAGCAGACCTTGTATTGTACTGTACTCCCCCGTAACCTGTCTCTGCAAACTGTTACATAAAAGTATTCAATCAATCAATCAATCAATACTAGAGCGGTGCCCGTTGGGCACTGGCCAACTCCGGAACAACACAAGTGGGAAATGAATGCCCCGACCCGGTTATGCAATACTCGTTGTCACCAACCAGTCAAGGCAGTCTATGATTTAGTAAGGGGATTTTATAAGATATTTGAACAATCTGCTAAGTAAATTGTTACCAATAAATGTCTTCACCAATGTGTTTCTAAAGGTGTGTAATAATATGTACTAAAAGGTTGAAATTCAACTCCCGGGGGAAACCTCATAAAAAACTGATTTGTGTTTGTGTCCCATTAATTTACTATACAGGAAAGAAATACAAAAAATAAATCTGCTTTAAGTAGCATGTGAGGGGTCAAACTAGGGGTTTTTCATGATGCTGAATCCATTGCAAGCATTTGTTTTGCACAAAAAACATTCCTTGGGCTAAAATCGGACCCACAAAACGATGGTTTAGTGATGAATCATCACTTTTCACCGTTTTGTGGGGGCCATTTGTCGCCCATGGAATGTTTTTCATGTAAAACAAATGCTTGCAATGGATTCAGCATCATGAAAAACCCCTAGTTTGACCCCTCACATGTTACTTAAAGCAGATTTATTTTTTGTATTTTTTCCTGTATAGTGACACAAACACAAATGATTTTTTTTATGAGGTTTCCCCCGGGAGTTGAATTTCAACCTTTTAGTACATATTATTACACACCTTTAGAAACACATTGGTGAAGAAATGTCTTGGTAACGATTTACATCGCAGATTTTCTTATGTTCCCCTCACTAATTTGGGGATTTGCAAGTGCATCTTGTCATCTCCAAATTTGGGCACTGTTTCAGTCCGATCCTAGCCGGACATGTGGCTGTTACCATACCAAAAATGTCTAATGTCCGATACATCAGCCAAACGAATATATTAATCGGGCTATACAACACAGAAGGTTCTATGCCATTCTAAAAATCGTTCTCTTCAAAAAAAAGAAGGAAAAAAAAAGTAATAATGCCATTGTTCAATTTGCCTCTGTGTGATAAAGTGCAGACTCTACTGTACAGTATGTTCACATTAAGTGTTTGATGTTGGTCTCTTGTATAATTAGTTTGTTATACAGTTTGGCAGAAGTCATACATTTAACAGTGCACGTTGTGACTTCAGCTAAGGCTTGTAAAGCAAAAAAAGTCCAAGGTCACAGTAAAATTGTGAAAAAAACACAATTAAAACCATACCACAGACGCAGTAATACCGCAGCAGTTTTTATTGCAGTGGGGACAATGGATTTTCTCTCTTTTCTTTTGTGTTTTCTTTTGCCAGTGGTATTATAAAATGTTGTCCTCAAGACAGTGGATGAAAACGTTACGGGCAAAGAGTGTGACTGACCGGGTATAAAGTTCTAATAATGGAGTCTGAATGAGGCTGGTTATTTTAGGAAATTGAGAAAAACACAATAAAGGTCCTTTTCACAGTTTATTTACCTCTCAACGGAGAGAACGACTGACGCGTTTCAACCTAACAGGTCTGCCTCAGGGTTGTCATTTTACTTACATGATTATTAATGATCCCGTTGATTCATAAATTGCTATTGTTGCTATAGACTGAACAAGGCAGCCGTTATATTCTATATATAGTTGTGATCACACGTCGCAAGACTCTCGGGGACTGCCCCATAGGTCGAACTTCCGTTGGGTTGAACAGCGTCTGTCGGCAGGTTAGATAATCACCCGCGTCACGGTTACTGAGGTTAGGTTTAGGGTTAGGGTTAGAGTTAGGCATAGTTTTACTGAGGTTAGGACTAGGGTTTGGGTTAGAGTTCGGTGGTCGATCCAAAGGGTGTTCGACCTAATGACATGTTACCCGACCTAATGACATGTTACCCGACCTAATGACATGTTACCCGACCTAATGACATGTTACCCGACCTAATGACATGTTACCCGACCTAATGACATGTATGACCTAATGACATGGTACCCGACTCGCAATGCAAAGCAGTGTAAGCGTGTAGACCCGATGCCAAGCCCGGTTGGAAGTTGCTCATGGATAGGCCTGCCACAATTATTATATAATCGTCTAATCGCAATTATTTTGTTATAATCGACATTTTTTTAAATTGTAGAAATAGCAGATCTACAAGCTTATAGATTGTCTTTTTCCACTATCAATGTTCTTTATGTATAAAGTCAAATATATCAGTCATTTCTTTGTATATTAATCGTCAACTTAAATGTGTAACCGTGACAGCCTTGCTCATGTGTTGTTAGTTACCTTGTACTGCTCCACTTGGTCCTGGCCGGTGACCCTGTTGAACAGCTCTCTGGCCACCTGAACTCCATTCAGAAAGATGAGAGACTGTCTGTCTGAGTCTGACTGAGACGACAGCCAGCGCAACAGCGCCATCTGCAGACAGAGGGAGGGAAGGAAGTATATACTGTAGCTTTTACTTGTCATGCTAGTGATGCTACTAGCCCTGGCTGCATCCTGCGTCCCTGACGCATATTTTTTTTAAAGGACGCATTAAACTAAGCATCACTGCATCCCGGGGATGCATACAACTCTATCCTTCCTGCTATCAGTCATTTCACTGCACCACCAGCTGAGCTGCATGTGGCGGAGTCTCCAGAGCTGTGCGTTGTGGCATTATTGATGAGATGATTGAGAACATCTTGTAAATCCATGCTTCTGTCCTTTATTAACTACATACAAGCCTACTGCTTCTCTACTACAGTGGTTCTAAATGTGAGAGAATGAAGGAAGCAACCTGAGGAACAGTTTAATTTCACTGTTATTTCACTGTCTACCTTAGAGGCAGACGATAGAGACATTTAGGGTGCTTCTTGATGTCATGACACACTAGATAGTGACAGCACCCGTATCATGTAACACTATAGGCTATTTAGTTGCATCTGTGACGTTGAAATTAAAATGTGTTTGTTTTTCGTATGTGTATTATATATGCTGTGATCAGGGCGTCCTTGAAAAAGAGAGCTTGCTCTCAAATGGGCACCTGAATAAATAGAAATAGAAAAAAGAAAGGAATATATAATGATAATTATAGCCATCATCATGGATTCTCAGTTGTAAAATATGTAATAAATGTAATCTATTATGTAATAAATCTAATCTATGCAACAACAACTATCTTCTCATAGGTCCTGCAAGAACAATACAATATCAATTTGGGGGACATTGATATGAAAATGTGTGTTGTCTACTCACCTTGTATGTGTGGACATACATATATTGTTTGAAATATGTTCGTAACGCCCCACAAGCCCTAAAAACTAAACTCCAAACAGCCCAAAATAAACTAATTAGGGTCCTGCTTAACCTTCCCTATCAGACTCACCTAACCGCTACTCATCAGTTAAGAGTGGGGTGGCTCAGAGTAGATGACAGAGTACAGCAACTTGCAATGGGCCTGGTGTACAAGATACACTACACCACTATGATACCCAAGTACCTGTCAAAATACTTTATAAACGTTAAGGATGTCCACAAGTCAACTCAAAGAAAGGGTCAAACTCGTTCTTCTGCTATACAACCAAAATGTGGAATGCCTTACCGAAGGTCTTAAAGGAGTGTGGATCTCTAGCATCCTTTAAAATCGCCCTGAAAAACCATTTACAGGCAGCAGCCGTTCGCAACTGGTAAAAAAAAAAACCTAGCCCAGCCCTACCCTCCCCTGCCCCCTCAAACAAACCTAGCCCAGCCCAGCCCTGCTCCTTTTATTTGTATATACTTACTGTTTGTATTGACTTACTGTATTTCTTTTACTGACTACATCTACTGCATAGTACTGTGTTCTATTCGTCTGTCATTCAATGTTATATTATGAGATACTTTAATGGTTTCCTGTGGAAATAAGCTTAGTCTTTTCATGGATCTCCTTTTAGTAGACCTTGTACCAGTGAACTGTACCGTCATGAAACTGTACCTTTTCCTATGCAAACTGACAATAAAGTCTTCAATCAATCAAAGAAAGAAAGACTGACTGACTGACTGACTGACTGACTGACTGACTGACTGACTGAGTGTGTGTGTGTGTGTGTGTGTGTGTGTGTGTGTGTGTGTGTGTGTGTGTGTGTGTGTGTGTGGGAGAGAGAGAGAGAGTGTGTGTGTGTGTGTGTGTGTGTGTGTGTGCGTGTGCGTGTGTGTGTGACAAACCTGTTGAAATAACTGAGCGTTTGTCATTTGTCCTCCTGTGTTTGATGATCCCGACATGTTAGCAGCCTTCTGTGGAGCAGTAGTATTAATACTGTAGTATTACTACTCTACTAGGCGTCACTCACCAACAACACACCCTTTAATCTAAACTTTAAGATCTCTTCTATAAAACATAACACGACTAATTTAACGTCAGTATGAGTAAATATCTTGTAAAGATCATGGAGTAAACAACTGAGCTGAGCGAGGCGTCACTCCTTCTACACTTCCTGTTCATCTGTTTACAAGTCTTCTTCTTTCTGGTCATAATGTTGGGCTTTTGCATGTGTCTGCCCCCTGGTGGTGAAGAATGACATTGATTGCCTGTTATTATTATTATTTTTTCCCAGTATAAAATAGTCGGACTCAACATCTGAATCAAAAATCAGTTATAAAAAATATAGGTTTGGATGCTGTGTAGACTAATGGAAAACAGAAAAAGTACTCGGCACTTGCTCTTCAACTCGTACATACTTTAATAGGCACAGTAATATAAAACAGATGTTAAGGCCTAAAACACTTATATTATATAATATTTAAAGGAGCTATAGTCAACTTTTTCATTGTAGGGCTGACATCCTAGTCTACAGACTAGGATGTAAACAAAGTACCGGCCCTGTAAATGTAAACAAAAGGCGAAAATGATTATTTTATCATTATTTTACGCTTTTTGTGGTCATTTTTTAATTGAAACACATATATGAAGCTTATTTTTTTATAAAATATTTTCGAAACATTATTTTTATTTTAGCATCCGTTTTTCAAGAAAAAGTTGACTATAGCTCCTTTAATATTTATTATAATATATATCATTATATTTCACTTTCAAACATGTTTAAAAGTATAAAGTAAATAGCTAATCCCTTTAATCACATATAGATATCAAGTTGTTTAAAGAGTAAGCCTATTCAAGTAGCATTAAATTGTTTCATTGCCCCTTGAATGCAACCCTGCATTTCTGCCACCTTGAATTGTCCTTCAGCATGTTGTTAAACCTGGTCCATTGGTGCCAACAGAACCAGCTGCATGAATTTCCCACATTATCAAACTGTTGCCATGTCTGTGCCGGGAAACACTGGACACATAATCTTGCGAAATGATAAGAATGAGCACAAACTGAAAGGCCATGAGATTTTATATTTTATCCCTGGGATGTTATATATTTCTGGAGAGGAGAGGAGAGGAGTGAGCAGAAGTGTGAAAGAGAGGATTTATATTTTAAAATCATATGTTGTTTTAAACGTGGTCAATTAAATTAAGTCACCAAATTTGCAACAAATTACATCCTGCACATAATTCTACATTCATTAAAAATCCGATCTTTGACTGGGGAGGGAGTCGGGGAGATAGGTGGGTTATTGCTCGGAGTCTAATGATCGTTATAACAATGTCCAGACAATCAAAATATGTCTGAATTTTTATGGGGTGTCATTAAAATCTATGTTGACATGGCACATTGACTATCTAGAAAATAAAAACACAGCACTTCATTTCAAAAAGGTTGCTGACCACTGGTCAATAGCAATCCGCCTCCCAGGGCCTTGGCACAGCTGGTGTTGAATATGTGTCCACTATAGTAGGCATCTGACTTGAATCTTACCGTCAGCAGCACTGACTCCATCCTGCATGGATGTGGTGGTACAGAGATGTGGTGGTACAGAGATGTGGTGGTACAGAGATGTGGTGGTACAGAGATGTGGTGGTACAGAGATGTGGTGGTACAGAGATGTGGTGGTACATGGATGTGGTGGTACAGAGATGTGGTGGTACATGGATGTGGTGGTACAGAGATGTGGTGGTACATGGATGTGGTGGTACATGGATGTGGTGGTACATGGATGGGGTGGTACAGAGATGTGGTGGTACATGGATGTGGTGGTACAGAGATGTGGTGGTACAGAGATGTGGTGGTACAGAGATGTGGTGGTACAGAGATGTGGTGGTACATGGATGTGGTGGTACAGAGATGTGGTGGTACAGAGATGTGGTGGTACAGAGATGTGGTGGTACAGAGATGTGGTGGTACAGAGATGTGGTGGTACATGGATGTGGTGGTACATGGATGGGGTGGTACAGAGATGTGGTGGTACATGGATGTGGTGGTACAGAGATGTGGTGGTACATGGATGTGGTGGTACAGAGATGTGGTGGTACATGGATGTGGTGGTACAGAGATGTGGTGGTACAGAGATGTGGTGGTACAGAGATGTGGTGGTACATGGATGTGGTGGTACAGAGATGTGGTGGTACATGGATGTGGTGGTACAGAGATGTGGTGGTACATGGATGTGGTGGTACAGAGATGTGGTGGTACAGAGATGTGGTGGTACAGAGATGTGGTGGTACATGGATGTGGTGGTACAGAGATGTGGTGGTACATGGATGTGGTGGTACAGAGATGTGGTGGTACAGAGATGTGGTGGTACAGAGATGTGGTGGTACAGAGATGGGCAAAGGTCAAAGTCTGGGGCATGAGGATCAAGGTCTGAGGTATAGGGGCGCATGGGGAATCTATCAATTAGAACACCCAACTATGTACAGCACTAATGCAACAGCATATAAACATAAGATGGAAAAGAAAAAGGTGCCCAGTTTAGGAAAAATAGGAGAATATATCTCCGCTGCCTGCTTGGTACCCTCTCTCTTCTCTCTTGTATCATGTGATACAGTGTACACATGTGGTTATCACCAATACATTCCCACACAGATCTGCATAAATACTAGTAGGTCTGGGTCAAAAAAGGGGGGTATTTGAAAGCGGTCAGGACCTGTGTCCACTGTCCAGACATATCAAATAGAGAATGAGAGCCTTTCTAATAATTGTGCCAGCGTTTCTGTTGTGCTGGGTCAGAGACAGCAGAGGAAACATCCTGGACTCAAAGGTAAATGACAGTGAGGTAGAAGGAGCGGTTGAGAATGGAGGAGACTGTGAGCCTGATATGTGTGAACTGCTGATGAAGATTGGAGCCATGGACGCCAGGCTGAAGACTACAGAGGAGCAGGTGGACCTTCTACAGATGGAGAATGAAGGTAATTCAAGTAAATGTGCTTTGTGAACATGTAATATCTACTTTAGAAACCACAATGTAATGTTTAAAGGGGAAGACCACCCATTTTCAATATTGAACTATGTCATTAATATACCTTAGAGGAGTTATGTGGAAAAAAAGTCCCCCCCCCCCCCCCCTCTTCTGTGTTGCCTAGAACTGGAGGATTGATTTTGGGGTTTGTATTGTAAAGTACTGTACAACTTGATGACATCACACATTGTACTTTACAATACAAACCCCAAAATCAATCTTCCAGTTCTAGGCAACACAGAAGTGGGGGAACTTTTTTTTTAATTTCCACACAACTCCTCTAAGGTAGCCTATATTAATGATATAGTTCAATATTGAAAATGGGTGGTCTTCCCCTTTAAAATCTTCTGTTGGCAGAGGGGAACCAACTTTGTCTTAGTTGCTGTATTATTAAATGAGAATGTCATAATATAAAAGTACAAACCATGTTTGAAAAAACCCACAGAGGCACGGTCTGTCTATCCAAATTTCAAGTGCATTCATGCTCCTGAAGATCACACCATGGTATGAGCGTTCATTTAGCACCACCTTCGGGACAAAATGAAGTGAACTATTCCTTTCCTCATGGCAGCATGTCATGTAAAAACAAAGTGGGTTGCGCACATCCAGCGTGTTGCTGTTGCTGGACACAAACAGAATATAGCCGGGGACCCACAAGCCCAAAAGCTCAAGGAATAGGGTAGGACCTGTGATTTTCTGCCGTACTTTTTATTTCTGTTTTATCTATTAGTTTGGTCATTAAGGTCCACAGAATGAGAGGCCTGCTCTGCCGGAAACATCGCGAAAAAAAGTTATGGTGAAACTTTTCACAGTTTTGGGCCAAAATCTAGCCCAAGGAATGTTTTTCATGCAAAACAAATGCTTGCAATGGATTCAGAATCATGAAGAACCCATAGTTTGACCCCTCACATGCTACTTAAAGCACACTTTTTTTTTTCTTGCGATGTTTCAGGCAGAGCAGGCCTCTCATTCTATGGACCTTAATGACCAAACGAATAGATAAAACAGAAACAAAAAGTACGGCAGAAAATCACAGGTCCCCTCCCATTTTGGTGAATGGGTCCCCGGCTAATAAAAGTCTGCTCAACAGCTTTGCTCCTCAGTGTTTAACTTGTACTTAAAGCACAGACATTACAGGGTACATGTTTAATTCAGACACAATTGTCCTTTGTGTGTTATGTACGCACACCTGGATAGGATACGCATGTGTTTCTAAAATAATCTGTAGACACATGCTACCATTCTAAACATCATGTTGTATCCTGTGCTTTGTCTCTCTCTCCTGCTCCTAACTATACCTCTACCCACCCTCTCTCTTCTCATGGGCATCAAGTGGCTCAGCTCATATTGTTAGAGCAGTGATGCTCAACCTTTTCAGGCTGTGACCCACCAAAATAATCCTATAGGACTGGGGACCCCACAACCTGATAAGCAGTTGGAATGTAGGAGTTGAGGCATCAATTTAGTTTGACTTTGTTCCACAGACAAATATCCGATCTACAAGCTCATACCGCTTCCCATTGTGAGGCGCAGGCGCTGCAAGCTTGTAGATCCGCTATTTTCACAATTAGTGCCTCTTTCTTATAATATTTGACAATGTTTGGCTGATGTTTCTACTTTCTCTTTTGATTGATTTTGATGCAGTCACTTCTTTTGTCTTAAAAATCCTTAAATTGTCTTCAATTGGTCTCCTTATTCCAGAGGTGAGGAGCAGGCTGACTCTAAGTGAGAGCCAGGTGGAACACTTGACGTCCACAGTGAACACACTACAGACACACAATCAAGGTAATGTATATTGAACTGACCACTATACTCCCATTATGATTGAAATGAGTGGGCGTTGGGTACAGAAGTGAGATATTAGTTTAAAGGCCATGCATTTCACTGCCATGAACAGACAGAGGAGCTTCTGCCTTCATGCTGAAAGTGCTGTTCTAAATGGACAGAGTATAGTTTACATAAAATAATTAACCACAAATATGACAAAATGTTATAATCTCTGGCGCTTTGTGTGACACGTGCCAAAACAAGGCCAAAAATATCCAATTATGAATGAGGTGAAGGAAGGAAGGAATAACAGCTTCAGCAGTTGCGTTGCGTTGCGTGGGAGACCCGGGTTCGAATGCAGCTTTAACTCTGTGTTGTATATCGTCTCTGTCCAATGGAAACCTCGTGTGTCCAAAACGATCTACAAGCTCAAAACACAGCGCTTTGAGCTTGTGGGTCTGTGCTACGCTTGATGCGTTTCTGTGACACTGTGTGTAGTGTGAACTTTGGCATTAACCCCCATCAGAACTGGTACACATTATTGTGTATCATTATTTTATGCTTTAACTATTGAAAAATAGCAGATATACAAGCTCACAGCGCGGCACCGAGTGCCGCGCTGCGAGCTTGTAGATCTGCTATTTTTTTTAAATCGTGAAGATTAGAATTTTGACCCGATTCTATAAGTGTCTTTTGAATCCTTCTAAGGTTTTTTTGAAAAACCCTATGTTTCTATGTCAGCAATCTGGCTGTAGCCATCGTCAAAGAAAAGGTCCTTTTCACTTAACTGGAGCTCAGTTAGTCTGTTCTTGAGAGACTACTATGTCAGTGGTTCTCAAACCTTTTCATGTGAAGGACCCCCAAAATTATATGTACTTGTCCACGGACCCCCATCTCAAAATATTTAGTTCCAGGGACCCCCCAGAAGCAAAATTTGAGTTACAAACGTTCGCTTTAAAAATACATTATATTCAAAGATTTGCACCCATTTTCACGACTTAAAAAAAAAATAGCAGATCTACAAGCTTGCAGCGGTGCCGCGCTGTGAGCTTGTATTATCTGCTATTTTTTGATAGTTAAAGCATCCACAAATTTTAGGCCTAAATGGGTTAATTTATGAAAGGACTAAAAATGGAAATATGGAGACAAGAGGTTTCTGCCCGACAGCAACGATATTTGGACAGAATGCACTGATGTGTCATCATGTGTGCTGCATGTCTACAGAGCTAACTGAAGGACTGGACGCTGCCGTGTCACAGCTCAGGGATGTCACCACCAGACTGAGCTCTAGTGAGGATCACCTGCACCAGCTGCTGGAGACAGCAGGTAGGAACATTTTATCTACACACGAAGACGGGTAGAATTACTAAAAGCCAAGGGGAGGAATCATCACTTGGGGTTTCAACATTCTGTAAGAAACTCGAAGGAATGCTTGTTTTCTTCCACAACCTTATCTCCATTATATGGGTAGTACTGACTCACTTCTCACTGTAGGATGGGGTTTTGTTTAGTCTTTTAAACGGATGGAGGCTGAGCCTTCCTCTTCCAGGAGCATAATAATGCTAAATAGTAGCCACGGTTGTTGCATCTATAAAATAAAATAAATAACATTATAAAATGACATCTAAAGTTGTATTAATTGTAGGCTACAGTAAATGTAACCCTTGTTGCTGGAACTGTCAAACAACCATGAAACATCTTTGTAATGTCATCTATAAATGTCTGTAATGTGTCCTAGACAAATCTAAAGTGGCATTCTCAGCTGGACTTGGGGGTGAGGGCAACACTGGCCCCTTCAACACAGAGACCACCTTGAAATACACGAAGGTTTTCACCAACATTGGCAACGCTTACAGTCCAAACACAGGTATGACCTATGCACAGCTGAGCTCACAATACAGTGTGTGTGTGTGTGTGTGTGTGTGTGTGTGTGTGTGTGTGTGTGTGTGTGTGTGTGTGTGTGTGTTGGGGGGGGGGGGGGGGGTATAGTGAGCAAACAAATTAATTAATATAACAAAAATCCTCTTCCATACAGGTATCTTCACAGCACCTGCAAAAGGAATTTATCACTTCAGTTACCACCACCACCATACTCCAACTTCCACTGGACATGGCAACCATGCATTCCTCTACAAGAACACACAACGACTTGCAACCACAGCCGCCTTGAATAAAGACGGCTCCTTCAATACGGGTAATGGTGTCACGGTGCAGTTGGAGCAAGGAGATGAGGTCTACGTCAACTTACATGCAGGTGCATTGCTGTTTGACAATGGTGATCATTTCAGTAACTTCAATGGAATTCTGTTGTTCACTCTGTGATAGAAATACATCATTTATAAATTGTCTCACAAATCCATGGCTGCAGCTTTCATGTGTGAAGATATTGTTCAACCACTTTCAACCTGGTGTTGCTGTTTTGGGTATGGTCATTACAGGCAAACATTTAAAAGTTTTGTAAAATAGCAAAAATAGCTGCTATAGTTTCACTATATTTCAGCACAAAACCGTTAGGATTAAGTATAAAATAGTGCTTTAAGGTTTAGATCCCACTCAGGATGCCATGGTTTGTCTCTCTGCCGTCTTGTATCACCTTTTCTTTCTGTCTGAGCTGTATTAATTTGTACTTTTTGGTGTATCCAATAAAGAAATGCAGAAATGCCTTTATTTAAAAAAGGTCTATTTCCAAAATGCTGCTCATCCATTTCAGGTATATTTTACATTGTGATATTCTGTGAAACATTGGGTTGTGCAAAACAATATGTTCACCTACTCTTTTACCCTTGTAAACTTGTGAAGTGACAATAAAGTTGAAGTTGTAACATGAAGCTCATTATTTTTTGACAAACCCTCAATGTACAATATGTCTATTAAATTATGGATCAGATTTCAAACTAAGGGTTAAACTAACACTAACACTCTTGTGAATTCCAGTATAAGGCTATATTATATAGTGTCTTATAATATAATTACTGGATCTGCAATTTTCAGTGGTACCAGTAGTATTTGCTGTTGAATTGTAGCATATCACATGACATGGTTACACATGACAGTCTTACTATAAAGTCAGTCTGCCATGTTTTGGACCTTCTGTAGTTTTTAACCAGGAAAAACAAACAAACATTGTACATTATTATACATTATACACGTTGCCCCTCTAGTGCAACCCCACGTTTAACCTGAGTTCACTGGGCCTGGATGGCCAGCTTGGTGGTCTGGGCACCTCGGCTGCTTGACAGCGTGAGATCCTTTGTTTAAACTCGTATAACATTGAATGACAGACAGCTAGAACACAATACTATGCAGAAGATATCAAAGGAAAACTGGACACAAGCGAGATGCTACCACCAGCCATCATAGTTCCATGCATAGTGGGATAAAAACAACCACACACTCCTCTCCAAGAACAACTACTTGTAACAGGAGAGTGTTTTCTGCTGGTGTTTCCGAGTGTATCAAAGGGTACGTTCGGAAATGTGCACTGGTTCTGGTTAGGGTTAGTTTTAGGCATAGTTTTACTGAGGTTAGGGTTAGGGTTGGGTTTAGGCACTCACTACACTGAGCACACACCAGGTGCGCATTTCTGAACGCACCCTTTCATACACTCAGACTGAAACACCAGCAGAAAACACTCTCCCTACTTGTAACAACAGCTGGCCATAATAGAGATGGTCAGTTCAAAATGGCATAGTAGTGGGTGTGGTTTATTGGTGCCACAAAAATAATTTGGCATTCATTTTTCGTAGACTTCATAGACTTTTACAAAAATATTCATATCAATTATTTCAACAGAATCAAGACATCCAGGATCCTGGTGAATCATGACCATAAAAGCTTTGATTCTGTGAAATAAATAAATACCCTTGGTTTTTACAAATGCCAAAAATAGCCAATCTGCATGCTCACAATGAGTTTTGAGCTGTATTTTTATGCAAAACCATTGTAGGATGAAGTATAAAATAACACTTGAATCGAATGATTAACTGGGTTACATTTTATTTTATTTACACATGCCATTCACGTGCCTCCCTCTTGACTACACTGAGGGATTACCAGTGAAATAACAATCATGGCAATAACAAGATGTCATTGTTTGCTTCACATTGTCACTAAACTATCCAATCCATCTTTGCCTTGAACACAAAGCTGAAAAAAATGACAAAATTGTGTTTGTCCATTTCATGTTTAATTGGGTCTTACATTTGGGTCTTGCACAACACATTATTTTATCCACTCTTTTACACCTGTGACAATTAAGTTGATGTGAACCTGTTGTTCATAATTTATTATTTTGATAAACAAGGATTTATGGCACAATATTTCTATACAATTACATGTCAATGTAGTTACTACTACGGTATAACACTTTTGTGAATCTTTCAACAAGACTTCTTTGCACAGAAGGGCAGCAAGTGTATTATATCATATTCCCATTAAAAACCTTTATTGATGTGTTTATGCCTGTGGTAGCCTACTAGCAAAAACAGCATGGTCACTGGCTGACTGTTGACCCCACAGTCCTGCTTCACAGGCCATTGCTAGTGAGACCATCATTGACTCTACTGTCCATATGATGACATGGAGGACATTGCAGCTTAAAGGCACTGTGTAAAGAAAGAAGGTAACTACTGTAAAAAACAAACAAAAAAATATACAGCTGCCAATTAACATGAGGGTAGGTGCAGGACCAATGAAAATCACAGGCAAAACAATAAAAAGTCTGCACACTGTAGTTTACACTACAGAGCTCCCAGTCAAAAGCTTTATTAACAACTCTTTAGTCCACATGATGTGGGAATGTCCTGGAGTGTTAAGCCCGTATCAGAGTGTACGGTGGAGAGCTATCCACCGCAAATTTGAGGTGGAAAGCCTTCCACCTCAAGTCAGAAAATAAGTGCAGGACATCATAGTCACTCACAGTAGAGTCCTGTACACCGTGACTGACTGGTCTAGATCGACCAATCAGTGAACGGGGTGTAGAGCCTGTCTGTCTGATAGTAAAAATCACACTTGTGTGAACTGAGCGGTGGAGGCTGCGTGTGTGTGTGTGTGTGTGTGTGTGTGTGTGTGTGTGTGTGTGCGTGCGTGCGTGTGTGTATTTGTGTGTGTGAATGTGAGTGTGAGTGTGCCTAGCTGGCCTGAACAACAGCGCCCCTCCCTTAACATGTGTGGTCAGAAAAGGTATAGCAGCCAGGCTACATACACCACAGGCTACATACAGACAGACAGACACACACACACGGATACACACACGGCCACGCTATGGAGACGGTGTGACCACCGCTCAAAAACAGAGAGATGTGTTGGGACTTGCGGTGTAAAGCTCTCCACCGCGAGGAATGATGTAACGTTGTAGTTTCATGACTCAAAAAGACTCGAAAAGACTACACCGCGGTGTAAAGCCTTCCACCGCCCAGGCGACTATGATGCCGGCTTTAACCTTCTGTGCTGCGGTCGCATCATTTCTATCTGATAAAACTGAGCTGGACGTACCTTGTTTACCACACATTCTATTACTTAACGATGACGCATCTCTACATTTAACAACCTGTAAGAAGAGAATATTTCTGGCTGGTCTAACGGCAGCAAAAAATAATAATATTTGTAATGAGATGGAAACCTCATAATCTCAGTATCAACCGCTGGAAAGTGTCCTTTTATGAGTTCCTGATATCAGAGAGGCATCCAGTGCTCGTGCGCAGGGCGAAAAAACGATTCAAACATTACTAACTGCAGCCCAGAAGGTAAAATCATTAGGATGTTTTGTTTTCCCCATGCCGTCTTTTTCATCTGTTTTAGGTTCTCTTTGTTTTCCTTTTTCATTTTATAATTTTGACCCAGAAGAAGTGTCTATATGGTTTCTCTCTCCATATAAAAGTCTGTGCAAATGTGGGGGTATGGGGAGAGAGATAAGAGACTTTTTAGTAGGAAAAGCCACTGGAACATATATTGTATGTCAAATGCAATGAAATGCAAAGAAATGTAATGTCTCCTACTCTGTTTTAAAGAAAAGTTGCATAGTTGGTCACAAAAAAACAACTCTTTAGTCAAAACATTAATCAATAAAGGTTTTGACTGGGAGCTCTGTACGCCACAGCGTGCAGACTCTTATTTTTGGTTCACCGCTGTCAAATAAAACTCCACTAGCAGATGTTGAAAATGTTCCAGTTGAATGAATATACTAAATTCTTATTGACTGAAAGGGTTGTTTGATGAATGAATTATAAATGAGCCTCAACTCATCCACGCTCCTTTCCTATACCAGTCAAAACAAGGTTTCCGTATAATGTAGCTTCTGTCAGGTTTCTGTGTTCATAAATGGAGATTAAAACTGTCCACGTTAACAGAAATATGCAGATCCATCTTTATGCAACACTGTACTGTCCCTTCAAAGGACGCGTGGGGTTACTGGTTGTATCAGGTCCCTTTAGAGGCCTGTCAAGAGGTCAGCTGGGGTCCTTGGGCTTGGAGAAGGAGCCCAGCTGTTTGGTGTTGGTGTCTCTGAGCTGCTCCAGCTGCCTCTGCCCTCGGCGGTACAGGTACTCGATGTGCATGACGTCTGTCTTCTTGATGCGAGAGTTCTCCCGGAACTCGTCCCTGATCCGCGGGACGAAGCCCGGCTTTTCCCGACCGGCGCGGAGGAACTGCCGGTACAAAGCCAGAACATTCTTCTGCAGCTTGCTGTGACGCGCCATGGCTATAATACACAACACTGATTTGTTTTATTTGTGAGACACAGCCAGTAGGCTAGGTGAGAGAAAGGGAGATAGTAGAAAAGCTCAGAGGGACACGGTGTAATAGGAGGGAGTCTCTGTGATGAATGAAGTTCCTCTAAGGTCCAAATGACGGTTTACTGGTTCCAGACTGAAGAACCAGAGGCACAGTTCTAGGCAGAGCTGTGATTTGCTTATCCAGAGACAGTTATGTATAGGACAGTCAGTATGACTCCTAAAAAAAAGAAAAGAAATGTCAGTAATTGTTAATCCAATAAAACAGATATAGGCGAGCTACTGTTCCTCCAGACTAGACTAGTGGATCATTGTTATACAAAAAGGTGATTTCAGATGGACTATGTCAGTGACTTTATACATGTTGAGAGCTAAATGCTAATCACACCAATGACAAAACAATATTGATAGAGGCTTATGAATTAATCTTAATGAATGAATGATTGAAACACATGTTTATCAATACATTTTCTCCCTTTCTCCATAACCATATTGCATTAGTGCACATGCATAAGTCGTTAACAGTAGCTATATTACATGATTATGAAACTAACTAGAAAATAAAATTGCAATGAATAGACAGAAATTTAAGCAGACCTGCTTGAGTGTCACGTTTATCAGCTGTGATGGTTGCTCTCTCCTCTGTCAAACGGTGCATTCTCCATCAAACCACACTGACACAAACATAGGCTTACCATCTGTTGTTGTTTTTGTGTTGTTTTAACGTTCTACGGCTGGTTTTATGAACGTTGTGTGTCAGTTACATATCATATCTCCATGATGACCTCGCCATGCATGTTATGACCGGTTATGACAGAGCAGGGTTGCGTCAAGTTAGACACAGCAAGCGGGACAACATTTCCTTCAAAATAAAAGATGTGTTTTGGATGCTTTTCGATAGACTGAGCTAAACAAGGGTTTTTGATGTGCAGGAGTTCTAATAAGGCTATTTGCGTTTAGAGACATCATTTCAGAAATACTCCTGGGAAGCAAAGAAAGTTTGTTTAGACTTTTTTTTTTTTTTTTTTTACTTTTAGATCAAATGTAAAATCTTTGTTTGTTTTAAAGGTTAAATTATCCTCATCAAACGTCTGGTGTGATTTTATATTATTATTATTATCATAAATTTTTGTTATTATTATATACACAGTAATTTTTAAGTTATTGTTTTGAAGTTTACACCGGGGAAATGTTGTTTCATTATGGCCAGCTTGACGCTGGTTGAAGTGTCAAGAACAACTTCCGGGTTATTCTGTCTATTTTAATTTCCTTGATCGTCCTCACTTTTAAACGAATCCACGTTTCATAAAGAATATTAGTTTATTTAAATATTACACATACTTGGTATATTTAACTGACAACAAAAATAAATGTAGCAATTTACGAGGAACAAGGGAACGCTCCCAAAGGCCGGCATAGGACATACTTTTAATTTGACACACAGGATGTGAAGTTGTTGATCATCATGTCAAAACAAACATGGTGGCCTCCTGTCAGTTTGGTTGACAAGTGGACGTATTTTATTAACGCCTAAAGGTTTGACATCTATTTATATACACTCTGCAAGTTTATAATATGTTCACCAAATGTTGTTTAGTGTCAGTGAAGCTTTGACAACATTAACCAGCTTTGACTAGCTGGTTAATATTATAAATGGAGAGGGAACAGATTAAGATTACAGCTCAACTCAACTAATAGCCTTATCGACCAGCTAAAGTCAAACAGTTTACAGGGTGAGGATCAGAGATATAAAGTTACTGTTACTAAATCCTGCTTTCATATTCACTCATTCATGATTTTCCCCCTTTTTTTATTTACCATGATTGATTATCATCACATCACACCATGACCTGACCTCTTGCATTCCATTCATCTCATTGTTGTTGTCAACAGAGTAGACTAGTATAGGCTATATTATTATGTAAAATGAACAGATTAGTAATGGAGCACAGAACAATAAGAAATGTCCCTTTACAATGTGGTTGTACTACCATCAAGCCTGGATGCTCTGAAGACCTGATGAAGATCTTTGAGGTCAAAATGTTGCATCATTAATTATTTGGGAGCTTCAAACCAGTGTGCTGAGGTTTAACCTCCAATTTAATTCTTGCCTTCATGTCCTGCACCTGGCCTAAACACAGGCTAGATGTGCACACAATCTGCTCTTGTACTGACCAGACTGTGGCTGTTGGCCTAAAATCCTAATGGTCTGGGATATATATACACTATGTAAAACAGCAGGATTGATTGATTGATTGATTGATTGATTGAAGAATTTATTAGAAGGTTGCATAGGAAAAAGTACAGTTTCATGACAGTACAAATCACTGGTACACTGTCAACTAAAAGGAGATCCTTGTAAGCTTTTCGGTAGGGCCGCGTTCCACATGTTAGTGGAGAACGAATTTGAGCCTTTTTTAAAGTCAAATCTGGGTTGAACGTGATTTGTGGAGCTGCCTCTGGTGTTGTAATTGTGGACAATCTTGACGTTTAGGAAGTATTTGTCAGGTACATGGGTATTGGGTATCTTATTGGTGTAGTGTATCTTGTACACCAGGCCCATTGCAGGATGATGTACTCTGTCAGCTACTGTGAGCCACCCCACGCATATTAAAACTAAAAAATCATAATTTCACATATTGTTTGTGTTCACAGCACTGTTTCCCAAATAGCAATTAGGAAATATTTCAATCATGAGAATTAATGTTGCTTTAATCCATGTAATGTGTGTAACTAATGTGTGTTACGTAAAGTAACCACCAACTCAATCAGCGTTGTTCACTACTATGTTATCCAGCGGCTCCAGGAGTGTGTGTCCATTCCGTTGCCCTGACCTCTCCTCCAGCCAGCAGCCATCATGCAGATGGAGGTGGAAGAGAAGGAGCTGGAGAAGCAGATGGGTCGGCTGTTGAGCGGTGAGGGGTTGGAGGTCACACTGTTAGATGTGATCCCTGAGCTGGCCAGACCAGCGGTTCTGAGGAAGACCGTGTCCTACATCGTCTGTGCCGTCATCTTCAACGATAAGGTCAGCACAACGTAAAATGTATGTGTGTGTTTGGGTTTTACGTTGCAGGCCTTTGAGGAGGGAATCTCAGGATGGATGGGCCGCTGGCACTGGGGACATCTAGGGACATCTGGGGACATCTGGGGACATCTGGGCACCTCGATTTAAAATCAGTAGCAATTTGTAGCAATTCTAGAAATGTTAGACCATAATCGAATATTTAAGCATGTTCTAATCATGTATACTTTACTTTACAAATCGCACTGGTGCGAAGTGAGTGATGCACTTTTCACATGGTATCAAACTCAACACACGTGCATATCTCCTTGTATGGGCCAATGGGCCATTCTGTTCTTGACGAGGGCTATCTCCATACATGGAGTTCTGTGCTCGTACGGACGCTCATACAGATCTACACACAAAGCCAGACGTAGGACCTTAAAAACATTTTCCAAATATATATTTTTTTAACATTTTCAGAAAAATAGCCAATTTAACACAGAGGTGCCCACCTATACTGTTACCATCTCATTGAATCACTGGGCTGTTTGCCTCCATAACATGAGTTAACAATGAACTGCACTAATGCAACAACACAAAGTATTCTATTGCACATTTCAGTCATATTTGGACACTGTCTGTGTTTCAAATGATTGACAGTAAAAGACAGAAATACAACTTTCACTTCCAAAATGGACTACAAAGAATGAGGCATAGAGATGATTTTTTTTTTTTTTTAGTTAAGCGATTGTATAATGCAGCATTTTATAAATGCCCTATGTGGAAATGATTTAAAATACATTTTGATTACAACCAGCAGATGGCATAGGTCTGCACTTTCCCTCTAAATTGGATGGTATTCAGGACACTAACAACAATATGTATTTTGGTGCGAATGGATCGTGCAAGGGGAAGAAATGCTTAAGTTGTGTAAGGACCTTTAGTCTTGTTACATAATGCATGTGCGTTCTTCCTACTGCAAGATACTGGCTCTATGAATTTGTAGTGATTACGGTTGTGTGTCCCGTCAGGAGGAGGTGTTGATGGTGCAGGAGGCGAAGCAGGAGTGCTTCAAACAGTGGTACCTCCCTGCTGGCAGGATGGAGGAAGGAGAGAGCATCGAGGAGGCTCTGAGGAGGGAGGTGAGAGGAGGTGCAATAACAAGGACACTGTACAGGACACATACAGTAGAGTAGACACACTGTACAGGACTCATACAGTAGAGTAGACACACTGTACAGGACTCATACAGTAGAGTAGACACCTCCCTGAGGAGGGAGGTGAGAGGAGGTGCAATAACAAGGACACTGTACAGGACGCATACAGTAGAGTAGACACTGTACAGGACTCATACAGTAGAGTAGACACTGTACAGGACGCATACAGTAGAGTAGACACTGTACAGGACGCATACAGTAGAGTAGACACTGTACAGGACTCATACAGTAGAGTAGACACACATGGGCATGAACCCATTTAGGCCTGAACGCAAAACTGTGTCACTTTGGATTTGAAACACTTTAACCATTATTTTATGCTTTAACTATTAAAAAATAGCAGATATACAAGCTCACAGCCGCACTGCAAGCTTGTATATCTGCTATTTTTGAAAAATCGTGAACATTTGTGCAAGTCTTTGAATATTTTTTACCCGGTTCCATAAATGTCTTCTAAATCCTTCTTGTTAATCAGTGGTTCTCAAGCCTTTTCATGTCAAGGACCCCCAAAATGACATGTATTTGGCAGATAATATAATAGCAGATCTACAAGCTCGCACCGTGGCACTCTATGCCGCTCTGTGAGCTTGTATATCTGCTATTTTTCAATAGTTAAAGCATTAAATAATTCTAGGCTTAAATTTAAACATGTGATGTGACCTCCTTTCCTTGATCCATGCTTTGGACATAATTATAGGAATCATGGTCCGTCAAATTATCTGTGATATTTTATAATCAATTTTTTTTTGATTATATGATTATGGACATTTTGTAAGAGATGTCATTACCGGTTTTGTGTTTCTAAAACTCTTTACACGATTATTCAATATCTCATGACTGTCAGGCAGAAACCTTGTCTTGGAATATTTTACTTTCGTTTTGTTGGCAGTTGGCAGCAAGCGTGCAGTGTCAATAAACACACATCTCCCTGAATCATTGGTCACATTCCCCTGAAATAATTCCTGTCAACCTGAGAGAGAGGTACTGTAAGTGGAAGCTAGCATTCAAGCTGTATGAACACATTTAAAGGTACTGTATGTGAACGCTAGCATTCAAGCTGTATGAACACATTTAAAGGTACTGTATGTGAACGCTAGCATTCAAGCTGTATGAACACATTTAAAGGTACTGTATGTGAAAGCTAGCATTCAAGCTGTATGAACACATTTAAAGGTACTGTATGTGAAAGCTAGCATTCAAGCTGTATGAACACATTTAAAGAACGTTTACCGTTTGTCAGGTGAAAGAGGAGGCGGGGTTTGACTGCCAACCAATCACCTTGCTGCTGATCCAGGAACAGGGACCTCAGTGGATCAGATTCATCTTCCTGGTCAAGGTCACAGGTCAGAGTAGAGGTCACACATATGTTCATGATTGTAGTTGTTTTGTCTGTTTTGTTACTAAATAATTCCATAGGCATTACATGTATGTTATAGTTTTTTTAACTTTAATGAGTAGGTGTGTCTAAACCTTTAATTAGTACTGTGTGTATTCTGGATGTATTGGCTATAATATATTTTAATTGTGTACTGTTGTATATAGGTACTCTGGGTATATGTATATTGAGATAACAGGTGTAATTTAGACTTGAATCTTTCATTTAAAAAAAAAAAACGTTATGAAATTCACTAGAATATGTTTGCTTTTGTGAAAGACTCAACTTCGTACAAAACGTGTTAACATAACTTTCTCCCACTCTGTCTGACTGTAGGTGGGAGTCTGAAAACTCCCCTAGAAGCTGATCAGGAGTCTCTACAGGCAGCCTGGTGGGACAGAACATCCCCCCTGTCTCTCAGAGGACGAGACATCCTTCCACTCATTGACGTCGGACTCAAGTATGAACAAAGAGTTTTATGACACTATGGTGCAGTGGAGTAGCCTGGCATAGCCAGCCTATATACTAATGCAGCTAACTAACTGCAGTATACATCCCCACCTTGTTTTAACATGGGTGGATTGTTTAGCTGTGCTAGGCTAGCAGTGGAGAGACAGACAGCACACAGAGAGCCAGAGACAGGACAGAGAGGTGGAGAGACAAACGTTCACATTTTGGTGAAGGCCTAAATAGCTTAATGTGAACCATTCGAGTCTTTGACAGGGGGTCCTCAGACCTAAAGGCCCATTCCCACTGGGCCAGATAACAGATATCTGGAGATATTTCTCCAGATATTTTTCCATGCAAAGTGGATGGTAGATGCAGATAAAAAAAATATTTGCCACAGATAAAAGTATCTGTGGCAAATATCTGTGGTAGACTTTTTTTTTATCTGTATCTACCATCCACTTTGCATGGAAAAATATCTGGAGAAATATCTCCAGATATCTGTTATCTGGCCCAGTGGGAATGGGCCTTAAGTAACTTAGTTTTCCTCAAAAAAGATTTTATGTCTGAAAATACACAGTACCATGAATCTAATGCAAAGATAATGTGTAAACAAACAAACTTTACACAACAGTGCTGTTAAACAGATCTATGTAGCCACCAAAGCAGCAGCATCACATGGAGGCAACCCATAAAGACCTGTGGAATACTTCATCTAGTTAGAGACAGACATTGATGAGACAGTCAGCTAAATATGGTGAGCTAGTTTTGAAAACGTCTCACGCAGTTGAATGGAAGAAAACTAACAACAGTTTGATATGCAACTCAATTTATCTAGTGGAAGTCCTTGGCTACTCAATTAATCAGTTAATCATTACACCCTAATTATTTGCAAGGATACATACAGTGTGCCAATAGTTCTGCTAAGCTACCCTGGGATAAATGAAAATCACAATTATATCACTTTAGTCACTTTAGTCTGAAATGGACCATCACTGAACAAGACATTCTGGCATATCTCTCTCCATTTTTGACACGTCAACTGTCCTCCACACCTTTATCTCTTCATCTGGATGTGGTTTCACAGTTTGTTCACTCATTCTGAGAGGAAGCGGTTAGGATCATATCTTCGTTCTAGTGCATATGAAATGGAAAATCCAACGCAACGCACAGTAAACCATACTTGACAAACATGCCTATCAGGCCTATATAGAGTGAAAATACAAGTCTTTTATAATCATGTGTGTGTGTTTATAGGTACCGCCAGTCGGCCTGGCATCCCACCACCTTGCCCATAGACATGCCCTGTCAACACGTTGCCCAGAGAATCATCATGACCTTCACCAACTCACAGCAGGAACTGTGGGTACTGCTGGTCACAGGTACAACGCCTCTTCTCAACCACAGAACCTATTATAGATGTTATTTTGTATTTGTACAGTATGTGTATAATGTCCTGGTGTGCACTCTGGAATGTCCAAGAGTATAATGTACATAACATAGATGTAGATGTACATGTTTGTACATGTACAGGTAAATCTGAGACTTGATCACAAGGTATTTTATTTTAGCGCACTGCAGTGGTTGGATGTGGTCTCCCTACTCTTCACTTGAGAAGTCTTGCTCTCAAGTTAATAATGTCAAAGTTATTTGAAGCAGACAGTGCACTTGATTGCATAATACTAGATGTGCTGCCATCTTCAATGTAGTTCAGACATTATTGTAAATTCCTTTCTCCGCTGGGATAAACATAAAATGTATTGGTTGTAAGTTTAGGGATCCTTATCAGAGGCCTGGACTATAAAGTAAGTTCAACATAGCCAAGATATATATTATTCATATTGCAGTCTTAACAACTGCAATCACGCTAAGTGGTCACATGACGATACTTCATCATCTGAGTCACATGTTTTTTCTTTTTTTTCTTCCTACTGGCATTAGAGCGGCATATTACACGAACCAAACTATATTTGCAAACAAACATATTATAGTAGACATAGTGTATGATCAATTCACATGAACCAGACTAAACGCAACAGTTAGAGCTGCCAGATGCGGGAAGGACAGCTGCCCAAAATAAAATCACATAATCACATCGCTAACTCCCTCCCTCCATGGCCGGATTAACAACTGGTAACTGGTAACAACTTTAGTAACTTAACTATACATTGGTTTGGTAGCCTATACATTTGTTGTTCATGTGTGTGAAAGAATGTACATTTTAGACTGACTCAGATGATATCCAATAGCATTCAATTACTTTGGAAAGCCAAAGGACCTGGTCTCTGAACACACTTGCCCACCTACACTATCCGCCAACCAAGCTCCACAGGCTCTACAAGTAGGAGATGTCTGCGCGCTTCAGCCAGAAGTTATTGGTAGAAGGACTTGTCGGTGCTCAACAAGGACAAACTATATAAAAAAGACATTACCTGGCACAAAAATGACTACCCAAATAAAAGATGGAGCACTCAACTGTCTGCACGTTCATTTATTGTAGAGCGACAGGGTGACTGACGTTTCGACGTTTAGTCTTCCTCAGAGTCAACCAGAACAGTGAAAGGGGAGGGTATATATAGGCCCTCCCCTTAGTGATGTCAGTGACAGCCATTTCTTCATAAAAAATATACAGAAAATGAGATATCAAACATACTACCACCATAAATAGACAGTTATACATACATAGTAACTAGGGATGCCCCGATCAGGTTTTTTTTGCTCCCGATCCGATACCGATCAAATATCATTGCTTCCGATTCGATCCCGATCTTTCCCGATCCGATCTTTTGGCAAGGCATTAAGAAAAAAAATTCTATTCATTCTATCACTTAGTGCAGCACTGAATCAACAAATTAAAAACAAAGCTTATGAGTAGTGTATAGTGATATAGGCCTACTAGTGCAGTGTTTCTCAAGCATTGTGCAGCGGACCTTTGGTGTGGCCTTTGAAATTTGGCAGTGAAGTCACGATTTAAGGACTTTTAAAACCTGTTTAATACCTCAAAAAATTAAATAAAATAGACCATTACAGCATCAAAAATAATCAACCAACTATATAAAAACTGGTAAAACACTGGCCAGTTTTAAAGTTGAAACAAAATAAGTTAAGAACCAATTAACCAGTCTGCTTGAAAAGTATGCATCTGTAGCAGCTAGTTGACACTGCAGAGAGACATAATTGCCTTCCTTTGATCCATTGACAAGGGGCCAATTATTACTTACTAGAAGCTGGGCCGCCCTTCGGGCGGCCCAGCGTCTAGTCGGCGACCTGGCCAACTCGGAACAATGTAAATAGGGAATGAATGCCCCGCCCTTTAATGCAAACCCCATTATACCTGTTTTCATAGGACCCGTTTTGACCATTTGTCTGCCTGTGTCCATTTTTGCCCATATATGGAGATATCTGTATCTGTCTGTCGGTGTCCATTTTATGTCCATATATGGAGATCACTGCAGTTATAGTTCTGGGTCCATTTTATGCCCATATATGCCCATATATGGAGATATCTGTCTATCTGCATCCATTTTATGCCCATATATGGAGATCTCTGTATCTGTCTGTCTGTGTCCCTTTTATGCCCGTATATGGAGATCTTTGTGATTCTGCATCCATTGTATGCCCATATATGCCATATATGGAGATATCTGTTTATCTGCGTCCATTTTATGCCCATATATGAGATTTCTGTCGCTTTTTCAAACAATCGTGGGTCGGGTCGGGTTGAGGCCGAGCACTGCACTACCTGCTGCGGTGGGGAACGCACGTGCCGAATTTGAAATAGGGAATGAATGCCCCACCCTTTAATGCAAACCCCATGAATGCCCCACCCTTTAATGCAAACCCCAATATACCTGTTGTCATAGGACCCGTTTTGACCATCTGTTTGTCTTTGTCCACTTATGCCCATATATGAAGATCTCTGCACACACAGTACCGGTTGCGGAAAACTCTGATGTCAGACTTTATGCCCATATCTGGAGAACGCGCGTGCCGGTGGGAAGAAGGGTTCTCGAGATACGCGGATTACATACATACATACACATTCACAGAGATTTTGTGTTGACTCATGTGGCGTACGTGATGTCAGAGCCTTTTATGAAGTGATGTCACAATGACTCAGCGCTTGCGCCGATTTCCTCCGGAACAGCCTGATGTTAACAATCAGCTCCGCATAAGGAGATTCCGAACGTTTCGCGCCGGTTTCGGAAAACCGCGAGTCGGGTCGGGTCGAGGCCTGGCACTGCACTCCGCGCGGCGGCGGGGAACGCGCGTGCCGAATCTGAAGCCGGTGGGACGAACGGTTCTCGAGATACGCGGATTACAAACAAACAGACAGAGATTTGTCGCATTTATAGATAGATTGGCATCAGCTGCCAGCTGGACACAGAGTCTGACACAATCACCTCCCCTCTGCAGGGCTGTGTCTGTCTCATTTCTCGATTGAAAATGATTAAGGATTACTGTGATTATGGTAAGCTTACATTTCATATCGCATTCACCTTACCTGTAACTTTCAGTACTCCCAGAAAATATTTTTTTGAAAAAAAAAAAAAAAAAAAAAATCGATATTTTTTTCCCGATCTCCGATCTTAAAAAAATGACCATATCGGCGGCCGATCCGATCACGTGATCGGGCATCACTAATATTAGGGGTGCAACGGTTCACAAAATTCACAGTTCGGTTCAATATTTTGGTGTCACGGTTCGATAATTTTTCGATACAAAAAATGAACAGAAATGTCCTTGATTTATAAATATATGTTTATAACTAAGTGGGCTCTGCAGACCCCTAGGGGTCCTTGAGGGGGTTCCAGGGGAATGTGGATGTGGAGTTGTATTGTATTGTTCGGTACAGGGTAATTCGGTTCGGTACACCCTCGTATTGAACGGTTCAATACCGGTACAAGTATTGTTGCACCCTAATATATATATATATATATATATATATATATAGCCGAGCTGAGTGTGCCGAGCAGAGTGTGCCAAGCCAAGTGTGATCTACCATATAAGCTCACAACAGTCGACGAGACACGACGAGACATGAGCTTGTATGACGGCTGTTCTCAGCTGTTCTCTACAATCTTACCAGATGCTTCCCAAACATAATTCTACAGTAAATTCCCGCAGAGACAGGTGGATATGGTGTGTTTTTTCTTTATGCTGTTGTTATTCCCTGAAGAAGACCTTTCCAGGTCTGAACGTTGGTTTCTATATAAATAAATCCTGCACTGTGGCTACGAGTGTGCAGCCTTCTTCTTTTACATTAATAATCATAATAATACAAATTCTAAAAACGAACATGAAAAAACAATTGTGATACAATCGTGGATTCTGACTCATAACATGGTGTAGTGGCCCTCGTCACATCTAGTATGTTACAGTTGCCTAGAGGGTCAACTGGCGGAAAAGACGACACTTAAGCCATATCATAATAATACAATATCCAAAATTGATTATCACATATCACAATATCCATATAATATTGATATATTGCCCAGCCATAGTTTAGGCCAGGGATACTTAAATAGCTGAACCAGTGGTCCACATTACCAAAATGGCAAGGGGCCAGTTGATGAAATGACAACATTAATGATACTTGATAACTTCTGTCTTTCATTGGTGCCTTAATATATTGTCGATCTTACTGTAACAACTGACACTGTTTTCTGGCAAATTAAACATAATGGTATTGAATTTGCATGATGATATGAACTCATAAAAAGCACTGCTCACTTCGCTTCTTCTTCTTCTTTTTTTCTTTTCGATCGATTGATTGATTGGTGGGCCAGTCAAAATTGTGCCATGGCAATAATGCCTCCCCCTGGCCAGCCGGGGCGCCTGATGGAGGGGAAAGGAACTGGTTGGAATAACGTGTTCCTTCCACGCGCTACGTCCAAACCAGGGAAATCTCCACTGTCAGGTGAAAAGAAGCAACTTGGACTCCTCATGCATAGAAGGAAGCATGAGGTTGTCTCCCCAGGCGCGGCAGAGGGAGAGCAGAGCCCAGGTTTACCTAGGCAATTAGGGTGAAAAAATAGGTTACAAAATTGTGGGATAAAAATTATAAAGAAAAAAAAAAAAAGTGCCATGGGCCGGAAGTGGCCTGCAGGCCTGAGTGTGAGTATAACTGGTTTAGTACTGGTTTAGGCACTTCCTTCGGCTTATCAGTAGAACTATTGGGTCTCTGTTATTGACATGAAAGACAAAACCCTTTTGACAATGCGATAAAGAAATCTTTACAAATAAGTGAAAAGTAAAAAATAAATGATGTAACCAATTCAACTTTTCTAATGATTAACAACATTATTAACATTAACATTATTATTATTTATTTTTTCACATTAATTAAACACCTTAATCATACAATTCTCACTCAGGTCTCTAAATACATGCCAGAATAAGGTCAACACCCTTGCATTTACTGGTAGAAAGTTTGTTCTCTAAACATGTTGAGTTTGTTGACACGCCTTGGATGTGTGAAAGGCGTGGTGCGCTGTGGTTTTAACACCTCCGTAGAAGAGCTAAGCGATGGGACCAAAGTTTCCCCATGTACCATGACATTGTGGTCGGCTTAGTTTCTGGAAGCTGCTTGCATCACTTAGAAAAGCTGTGGTTTTAACACCTCCGTTTACTTAGAAGAGACTAAGCCAGGGGTCAGCAACCCAAAATGTTAAAAGAGCCATATTGGACCAAAAAAAAAACAAAACAAATTTGTCTGGAGCCGCAAAAAATTATAAAAGCCTTATATATCGTCGTTGTCGGGTGGAAACCTTGCATGTCCAAAACTTCGTTTTGTATTTATCATTTAAAAAATTAACTAAACTAGTGAAAACAGCCGATCTACTTGTAGATCGGCTGTTTTCACTACTTTTGTGCGTCAGTCTTGTATGATGAAGCAGGGCTTTACTTTGCGAAAACAAAAAAAAAACATACAAATTTGAAACTTGGAGATAAAGGTTTCTGCCCGACAGTGACGAGAAAAAAATCATTAAAACAAAAAATATTTTTTTTCCCCCCATCTTTTTCCATTTTCATACATTTTTGAATAAGCTCCGGGGAGCCACTAGGGTGGCGCTAAAGAGCCGCATGCGGCTCTAGAGCCACGGGTTGCTGACCCCCGGACTAAGCGATGGGACCAAAGTTTCCATATGTACCATGACATTGAGGTCGGCTTAGTTTCCAGAAGCTGCTCGCATCACTTGGAAAAGCTGAGAAAAACAGGGTCGAATGCGTACACGGCAACCAACTGTTGAACATTCTTTTCTCCTCCCTTGATGATTTATTCATATATTGTAAATATGTTATGTGTAATAAAGAACTGTTTTCATTACTTTGTATACATCTCTATACATATAATTAATATAACTAAGATTGTGCCAAAATATTACTATAAAAAACAAGTCACCATGCAGGTGCCAATATTTATGAATTCCTTCCCAGCTATTCTGTTTAAGGGTTAGGTTTAGGGGTTAATCCCCTGCAGATTTCATTCATGAAAATGAAAACTGTTACTATCTTTGAAATAGTCTGCCCATTTGATTTGTTTATGGACATTTGTTTTACATCCAAGCTTATGATATATCATCCTTTGATGGAACATATAGTAGTATGGCCTTGGGATATAAATATAACTGTCAACTATATGCCTGGGCCACATTCACAAACTTGTGCTCTGTGGCCTGCACAAGAGGATTGCAAAAGACAAATGCAAAACAAGTTGTCTGGTTCTGTCTCAGCTATCTGTCTATCTGGAGAAGACGATGTTTCATTTATCCTTGAGTATCTAAAGGAAAAATAATCATCTGTCAAATTTCTGTATTGTTTGTCATCATTGTGTTATCTTTCCTCTGTGTGTTAATAAGCATGTGCAGCAGTTGTATCAGGTATAATGTAATCTTCTTCTGATCAGTGTTTGGATCTATCTGTATTGCCTTTTCTGTGCAGATCCTCACATATGTAAATCTGTCCTCATGAATAAAGTGTCAGTTCTTTGTTCACATTCTGGAGACACATTTGATACGTTGATTTAGATACAGACTTTTAAAGGGTCACTGCTTGTTGTGGAGTGTTCACATTCTGGAGACACATTTGATACGCTGATTTAGATACAGACTTTTAAAGGGTCACTGCTTGTTGTGGAGCACAGAATCGACATTTAATCAATCAATCAATCAATCAATCAATCACAGTCTGTCTGCCTGCTTATCATTATGCAAGAATCGACACACTAGCTCTGCAGCACACATGGTGAGGAGAATGATAGTTTATCAACCAAAATATTGATATACCCTTTTTTTCAGTTAAAAAGTCAACTTCAACGAAATGTACTTTATATATCTCTTATAACTCTATTTCTTGCTATTTCTTCACTTTCATTTCTCTGAAGTTCAATTTCTTTACTTTCATTTCTCTGAAGTCAAACAAACTATAGGCCTAATATAAAAACAGGTCATTGGCCACATTGTCAAATAATATATAAGAAGGAGAAACTACAACACCTCACGCTGCGAGGCGTTGTGAGCTTGTAGATTGGCTATACAATGTTTATCTGTGGAACCGAGTAAAACTAATATAAATATAATGCCCTACTAAAAATGTAAATTGTGCAGGGCCCATACGTCTATTGGCCCTATCTTACCCCTTATGCCTAAACTTTTTTGGGTTTTTCGTACTATTTTGAAATAAACATTTTAAAATAGTGAAAATAGACAGATTGTCTCCGCCAGGCTGAAACGCGTAGATCGACTATGTTTTGCACCCTGTCTGTCCGTGTGTCCGTCAACAAAACTGTACACACATACTCCTTGAACCTTTATCCCGAATTATTCAGATGGGCCTGTTATAGCACCACCAGGAGGCTGATTGTGTCCACATATCACGCAAATTGGTACACAGTATCTCGATAAACAGCTATTTCAGATGTTCCTCAATATCAGCTTTGTCCCCCAGGCTTGGAAAACGGCAACTATTGTCCCAGTGCCCAAAACTGCTCAGGTCAAATTGCCAAATGATTTTAGACCAATTGCCCTCACTCCTCTATTAAGCAAATGCATGGAGTGTGTAGTGAGTAAGGAACTCTCACGTCCATGGACCCCATGCAGTTTGCTTATAGACCTAGAGGTGTAGAGGATACCACTCTTACTCTGTTGGATAAAATACAAAGCCACCTAAACAAGCCTAAAACATACAGTATGTCAGTGTACTCTTTATGGACTTCTCCTCTGCTTTTAACACTGTCCAACCCCATCTTCTCCTAAGACACCTGTGTGACCTGAACGTCAGTAGTAACCTCATTTTGTGGATCAAAACACTTACTGTTTCCATTTCCTCTTGCAAAGGTGCATGTACTTAACCAAAGTTTTCGAGCTGTTATACCAGCAGGCAGGAGGCTTAAAGTAGGCTACCTCTAGCAAAAAAGAGGGGTTACAACAAGACAAGAAAATGTTTAAATAGTTCCAACCCCTACAGCCCTTGATCACTGCTGTTATGGGATGCATTTTATATAGTTTTTAATGCATTTGTTGTATACTGACTAACTGCCTGTGTGCCAAAGACACATTTTCAAAATGTTATTGACGATAAAGTGCTCTTATCTTTTTCTCATGCTGAAATAACAGTAGACAGTGTGCAATCAGGATGTGTGAGCTACTGTATAAGACTAACATCTCTAAACTTGAGTCATATTATCTTCTGTCGACCTTGAGAATGTCATCCTTTTTTTTAAAAACCCCTTTCTGCAGTCTTGAAATGTGACAAGGGCTGTGCCTCAGACCCCTAGGGTAGATATACCCTCACAAAAAACATGCAGTAGCCTGGTCTCTACTGCATACCCCCATGGGCAGCTGGGGCGCCTGATGAATTAACTGGACAACGGCGCGCACGCGGATCGTGCATGATCAGTGCACCATCATACGATGGACATAAACGCGCCCACGTTAAAAGTAAAAAAAAATCGCTAAGTTCACTAATTTAGCTGGGGACCACTTGGAACCCCCTCAAGGACCCCTGATCTAAATGTGTGTGTGTGTGTGTGTGTGTGTGTGTGTGTGTGTGTGTGTGTGTGTGTGTGTGTGTGTGCGTGTGCGTGTGCGTGTGCGTGTGTGCGTGTGCGTGCGTGCGCGCGCGCAGTATTATTTCTACACTATGTTCCAGCACAAAGATCAGAGGTCAACTACAGATACAGTATAAGGTCATATAAAACATCCTCAACTCAGAGGTTCTTTCAAGGACCCCCAGTTTGTCAGGCATGATTAGGCCATGTGGACCCTCCATATAACTCTGAGGCTGGATTTAGACTGCAGTCTAGCCTAAATCTGATTTATTTCTCAAATCCAATCTTTTGGCCTGACTGTTCACAGAACTTCGCACAGCATTTGCAAGTGACCAGATTGGATCTGTGTGTTCAGACTGATTTTAACAACATCAACTCAAAGCCGCCCTGCGTCGACATATCTGCTTTGGTTACCGTGGTAACGACGTAGGCGTCATGACTTTTCTCTCTGTGTTTTTACATTTTTTAAATGTCCTCTGACATTGCATATATTTGTGAACCCATGTTCTTCATGCCGTGAGATATGTCTTCATATATTGCCTTAATTGTTCCTGTACATTTCTCCCCCACAAAGTGCCAGGAGACGTTGAATGTATCCCTCTGTCCACTGAAAGCTGCTCGCTATTTCTTCTGTAGTGTAAAGTAAACTATAGGCTGAACTATTGTTTTATTTTCATTACACCCTCAAAATGCAATTCTCGGACATCAGTGGCGCTCAGGTCAAGCTGCAAGTGATGTTTTGGACAGTTTGACTGACTTGGTTGGCTTTTCAATGCTAGTTTAAGGACTGTGGGGTCGCAAATTCTCACAGTCCTGGTTTTTACCTCAGAGTGACCTTCTCCTAGGTGGGTTGCCTACCATGGCTAAGAGCCCCACCCGCCCTGACTGATAGCTCAGATTGCCGGATCTGAATGGTCCACATGCTGATGTTTTAACTCACTGAATGGTTCTAATTCAATACAAGTGGTTCTAATTCAATACAAGTTCTAAAGTGTCGAAGTTCTCACCTGAGTTGCTCTGTGTTGATTTCCACCAGCTGTGTGTCCCATGTTTCCTGTCTGACCCATGAGTGAGCTTGTCTTTTCACCTGCCCCACTTATATGCAGTTTGACATGCAAATTAGTTGGAAGATGTGAGAAGAGCCAGCCACTCACAGAGGCAGATGTGAAACAAAGGAGTTTCAGCTGAAACCCCCCACAGAAACCTAGCTCAGAAACCTAGTTCTAATTCAATACAATTCTATAATTCAATACAAGTTCTAAATGTCAAAGTTCTCACCTGAGTTGCTCTGTGTTGATTTCCACCAGCTGTGTGTCCCATGTTTCCTGTCTGACCCATGAGAACAGATGTATGGAGAACCGAGATGACTGGAAACAACGATGGAGGGCTCGGCTCGTCTGAGGACGACCTAGATAGATAGACTGACTTGGCTCGTTAGATCAGGTTACTGCGTTCAGACTGAGACACATCTTTAGAACTCAGATCTTATTCAGATCTGAAACCACCTCTGATCTGATTCCATCTGACCTGTCTGCATTTAGACTATTTTAAACAAATCGGATTCCACTCTTGATGTGGCACAGATCTGATTCAGGCTGGATTTGGCTGGCAGCGTAAATCTGGAGTGAACAAATGGAACCAAAATTACCCACTAAGCAATTTGGGGGTTATAACACGTTCAAATGACGTCTTCGCCCTAACCGGACGTATAGCTAGATCCGGTCTGTGACGAGTTTAAATTTTAAAGTTTTTTCACCGGCTATACATCACCGTCATTTAAACGCCTTTAGCGGCCCCTAGCGGCCGCCGAAAGTAGTGAAAATGTAGTGAAAATGATGGCAGCCAGCAGGCTTTAAAATCACTATTCCTTGGTTCTGAGAGCCGTATGCTACCTGAACCACCGCAGCTGATCGTATTTGTAATGGATTCTTGCACTGTTATTATTTGACACAGGGAGTCGACGGGATTCGAACTCGGGACCTTCTGACAATGAGACCTGCGCGCTACCGCTGGACCACGGCAACACGTTGTAATTTACATGTGTCCAGCAGCTATTAGTAGTTGATCGCCTCCCGCTGTTCGTTTTACGTCGGTGCATTTTGTTTGACAACACAAACTAACTTTATATTGATGGATAGCTATAAAACGATTTTATTTAATCATTATCGTATGCTGGGGGTGGGGATGTGGCTGCAGTCTTGTGTGTTTGTCTGTTGGTGTCAGAATTAATTATGTAACTCAGAGAAGTAATAGGCTAGTATGCTGTCATGAGCAGTACCACGGCATTATGCCATTATTTATTACACTTTTAGAATTTTTCAAAGGTATTGCCAGCACGTCTTTTAGACGCCTAAAAGATGCGCAATGCTCAGTGGATGCAATTAAACTACAACTATTAAGGTAGAACCGGGATGAGATACTGTTAGCATCTGATAATGAACAACTTGATAAAAATGTATTTAAAAAAAAAGATGGTCTAACACACGTTTGTCCTAAACCGGTGATCTATCGTTACATGGAAGCGTTCAGATGACGGCTACAACTCAACTAGACTATATAGTGAAATTGGCTCTTAAAATTACTTTAGTCCAATATTTGAAAACCAGGTGTGGATATTAAAGCTGTTTTTTAAATCAACAAGTGTGGAATAATGGATTAAATGTAATCAGCTACAATCGGTCTATAGACAGACTGACGATAGACGGTTCAAATGAGGGCTAAGCATAACCATTGGGCTAAATGACGGGTAGTGTTTACTGGGTAGGGATGCCCCGATCACATTTTTTTTTTGCTCCCGAACCGATCCCGATCAAATATTGTTGCTCCTGATTCGATCCCGTTCCTTCCCGATCCGATCTTTCGGCAATGCATTAAGGAAAAAGAAAAGAAAAATGCTTTTATGTTGTCCCTTAAGGTTTTTTTATTTTTATTTAAATAACAGTATCCATTCTATCCAAGCTTCTTTTTTCACTCAGTGCAGCATTGTATCAAAACAAATTAAAAAATAAAGCTCATCAGCTTATATATTTTTTTAATATATAAAGACAAGGTGTTTCCCGATCTTTTTCTTCCGATTCCGATCTTTTGAAATCGGCCCCGAACTCCCCCGATCCCGATCTCCCGATCCCGATCTGGGCATCCCTAATAGTAACTATACAGTCAGTGTTAACCCCAATTAGGGCAGGTATTAAGGGCTGTGGGATTTTAGAGATATCCACACAATGTTTTATTTTTATTTATTTAATAGTTGTTTCTTCGTTTTTATTCATTATTTAATTTACCTGAAACACTGAAGAATTCAATATGAGTAATGACACATATTGAAAAACTGGTTCTGGATATTACATCCACAGGCTCTACTTTGAATTGGTGATGCCATTTTCCAAGGAAGTTGGACCGATTACATCAGTCAGGCTCTAGAGTTGTTCACTTCTTGTACTCATCATACATGCTTGCAAAACTGTTCATGTGTTTGTTTTGAAGCTCCGTCGGCCCACCTGCCTGCAGCCGCCGCCGTGAAGACCCACACAGTGACCTGGGCTGCTAGCATGGTGCTGCAGGAAGCCACGCCCAGCCGTTACCACGACTATGACCTCTGCACTCTGGGCGTGCTCGGCGTACAGCATAGCGGAAGGCAGCCGGGCAAAATGGACGGCGTGTGTCTCAACGCGCTGGTCGCTTTGGTAGAAGACCGCCCCCAGCGCGACGAGGACGGAGAGCGTCTGGAGCCGGTGGAAAGTGCCCCTCCGCCCCTGGAAAACCCCCGGTACCGCTGGTACAGAGTACACAACCACGAACTGAGACAGGATATTCTGGAACGAATCAAGAACAAGTCCATTTTGCCTCTCAACAGTCTGTATTGACTACACGTAGAATATTTGAATTCCTATCACACTGTTAGCATTTTGAAAAATAGTGATTTAACTGTTGAGTTTGTGAAAATGAACCTTTTTGTGAAAGGAACAGATTGCGTTATTTAACTGTTTTAGGTCTCAGTCACGCATACACTACACAGCCAATGCATCTGCAATTCACGCCAAGGCGTCATGTTGTCTTGCGGCGCCCTGGGCAGTGCTGGTAGTAGTGCCTGTTTTGTGGTTTGTATTTTGTAGTTTGTTTCGCTTATGTTGGAGTGTTGGCACTGACAGAAAGTCTGATCAATGCATTGGTTGGCGCCTGGGCAAGGTTCACCAATGTTAAAGGAGTAGTTCACCCCCAAAATGATGACTAAAACAATAAATTTACCCCCATTCGTTCCGGATCCGGAATCAATGGGGGTAAATTTACTCGAATCAAATTTTTGTCTTAGGAATGTGACAAAAACCAAAACATATTATTGAACTCTACTCTCCATGGCATGAGTAATCAATAGAAAAAAAGTCATTTTGGGGGTGAACTACTCCTTTAAACCCGACACTTGGGACTTCACACACCTCGGAGCTGTCGACGCGCCGCCACGCCCCTTTCCTCCTATGTAATGGAAGTGAACAGGGAAGCTGCTGCGTCTGAAGCTCATAGTGGCCGCATTCAACATTGGTGAACCTTGGCCTAGCATCAGCCATATCTATTGTGGTTTTCTTTCAGGTTGCCAGCTCTCCAAACGAACAACACTACTGAAAACTGGCACTCAAGCTGGCAATGCCTACAACGGGGAGCGCTCTCCATTTCGACATGCTGCCATTCCGACATTGACTTCTAATTGTCATAGTGGTGGTACTTCCATTCCATAGGGGTTGGGGTTAGGTATAGGGTTAGAGTGAATGATGCACCCGCCTACAACAACCTGCATCATGGGAAATGTTGTTGAAATTGACACATCCGTTGCATGGGCTTGCGTCTCAGATGCTTTGACTACAACTCTTTTTAGGGAAAACTATAAACTGTATGTTATGGATCTCCAATGGCCTTGGGGAACTACCCATGTTACTTTTTACATTATTTAATTTGCTTTAACAAAAGGGGGATGTAAAATAAAATGCATGGGAGACAGCTGGTCACCTGAACCCAACATAGAGCCATTATCCAGCATGCCACAGTTTTACAGTTACAGTGTACAGGTATAGATTACAGTGTACGGTCTGACTGGTTTCAGTATCACCATTTGCCAATGTAGTTAGTATACAGTAGCATGAATTAACTTTTACAATTATTACACTGTCATAGTATAGTAGCTCTGCAATTGAAGCCATTCACAGCAACTTTGTCAAAGCTATCATACTCCTTTCTCTTCAAATCGTATATATGTTTTTCCTAAATATTTCCATGGAGAGGAACATTGAGTATGAACTTAATATTTTGTATAATTTTCTCTGTCTATTTACTGTGTTCTGTTATATTTTTCATAGATGATGCTTATACTATGCACATGAACAGTATGTTGGTTACTTTTTCATGTTATTTAGATAGATATACCGGTATATTGTTTGCAAAGCTAAGAATGTTATTAGATACAACATGTAGCATGTTGTTTTACTCACAGATGCTAGGTTTGATGTGGTTACCTGGTATCTTTGTAACACCTCATTGTTTTTTCTTTGGAATCTATTAATATGACCATTTACCCTGTAGTTTTTAACTAGGGTTCATGACATTTTATCTGATCTTGCACTTTTAAAGGCCTGTCCACACGCAATGCAACTCTTTATTACTGCTTGCAACCATTATCCCCATATGGCACAGGTCAGCAACTGGTCTGTCCAGACTGCTAGAACAGATTTCCTGCAACTGGTTGGTGTGGACTGACCTTTAGTTGCTCTCAGGATAAGAGCTAAATGACTACAATTCAAATTGTGATATATACCTCATAATATATATCATTTATATACTGTACTGTTTAGCTAGCCTGGGGGACTCTGCTAGTCACATAATGCTGTCTTAATATGTTGTCTTCATTCATGTAACTCTTTAGTTTAGACAAAACCAGTAAGTATAAGGACACTCATACTGTAGGTACCAAGGTAATATAGGGACACTCATACTGTAGGTACCAAGGTAATAGGATGAATCCTTCCAAAATGAGACAGACTACGTCAGGGATGTAAAAAGATATACTGCAACCAAAAGGTTTATAACAAAAATGAACTGTTTTGTGTTTTGAGAGAACAATAAAACACATTTCCCAGGGAACATCAACGCATTAGATTACTGGTTCATAACCTCCATTTCATATTGTTTGATATTGATTCCACCAGAATACCCAATTAAACTGGTCACTGATGTATTTACCACTATCTGGTGGTATTTTCAGCTTCTTGCAAATTCAGAAGACTGGTGGAAATTGAGGTGAAGTCTGAGAACATTTGGTGGATTAGTGGAGAATGGCAAGAGACCGGGAAAATAGAAATGTGGTCGAATAGGAGAGAGTAGATTGTGACAAATGACGTGTTTCTGTGCACCAGCATGAAGTTCCATAGTAAAGATTGGATTAGATTGGCTATTTACTTTTGATTGATTGAATACTTTTAGTCAGAAATGCACAGTAAGACATTTGGGGTTCCATTGTGGTCCTATGTATTCAATTAATACACATTGCATATATTATTAACACATTAATTCATCAACAAATACAAATAACGTATGTATAAAGGAGAAAAAGGAACAATGTATGTGGTGAATGACGCCTATTTCTGCCTCCCCTTGTGGTCTCCTGAAACCAGTGATTCATATCCTTTAATGGATGGTGTCGGGGCATTCCACATTGTGGCGGCAGAGTAGTAGAATGAGAACTTTCCCATGTTTGGGGGACGTACAATGTGTGTCTTTCTCTCTGGTGTTATGGCTGTGGGTGTCACTTTGAGTATCTTAAATACCAATCCCATTGATATTTACTTACTTAGTCCTCTTCATCCAATGCTCAAGTAATGATCAGATAACTTATCGAGGAAAGCTTATTGTGATAGCCATGTTCAGTTTATGAGTGGACTGGTGAGTTCAAGGTTCAAGGTCTGAGAACCTGAAAATAAAAGATAGAGACCCTGAGAAGGCGAACATTGTGTGTCAGTAGAGATGTGTGAGATATACATTACAGAGTACACTAACAAGCAGCCAGGGGAGGAGGAGATAACAAGACTTCTCCTTTTACCAACTCTAGTCTTTGGAGGAGCTGACAGTCTGCCATGAAGAAGATACGGGCCAGCTAGAAAAGTGGTTATTTAAAGTGAGGAAGTTCCAGGGGGTCCCCAGCTAAATGATGGTTGGAAATTAAATGAACCCTTGTGGGTCTGTAACTCGGCTGTAGGCTACAAATGGTCAAATGGAACCAAAATTGAACCAATGGACCTGTTAGGGTCCATTGGTTCAATTTACACTCTCAGAGTTAAAATAACATTGATTATATAATAGCCTATAAATTGGGGACCCATCTATAGAAGTGCAATTAAATGGGGTCCGACCGTAGCCTAATGCATGTCAAACTGGGGGGTCCCTGATGGTTGAGAATCACTGCTATAACAGTACAAAAATCAAATGGGGGTCCGCGACTTGACATGAAAAAAGTTTGAGAACCACTGAGCTAGAAGACCACCACCATCATCTGGAGGCCACTCCCTCCACACTTGGTGGCGGCAGAGGTCTTTCTGCTGGGCTGCTGGGCTCACAGCCAGGGGACCGTCCATGTTTAAGGGAGTGGCCATTGGCCAAGTCATTCACATTCAAGCCCTGCCTTGCACTGGGACGGGACTGCGACGAGTAACGTAAAGATTGACATCAAAACAACAACGAAGGAACAAACAAAACTGGATGCACCGACATGCAACAGGGCTGACGGCGTCCCTTTTGGTTTAGTTCTTTACATATTTTTGTTTAGTTTTTGTGCAGCTTTTGAATCAGGCCGAGATAAATACATAAAAACATGCCTTCTATAAGACAGTTTAAGCTCACTTATGACCCCCTCAACGACCACGGGACGTTTTCGGAGGGCGACACCATCACGGGTAAAGTAACTGTGGAGCTGGAGAAGGACGTTAAAGTGGAGTCGCTGTTCGTCAAAGCCAAGGGCGACGCCAACACGCACTGGTCTGAGCGACACAACGACAAGAACTACAGTTACAGCGCGCACAGGAGGTTCTTCAAAGAGAAGCAGCCTCTGGTGGAGAAAGGTAGTCAATATTAGTATATACTGTACTAGGAGGCCATGAATGAATCAGTGGTGGGACAACATTCTGGAATGTTTTGTTAAACTAAGTAGTAAAAGACAAGTAGCAATATAGCCTACTGCAATGTATTGTAGAAATATAGGTCTGCTAAAAGTCAGAAATTCAAAAATGTAGGCTAGGCCTACTTGAGTAAAAGTATGCATGAAGGTTTTGGCGTCACAATGTACTTAAAAGTACCAAAACTAAAAGTGCAAAAAGGTTTGAAAATAGCAGAGCTACAAGCTCACAACGTGCAGTAGAGTAGTAGTAGTAGGCGTGTAACTACTACTCTATGCTACTACTACTACTACTACGTCTACTACTACTACTACTACTACTACAGGTGGCTTTCATTGCATGTTGCAGCAGCAGTTACTGTGTGGTGTGTGCAATGCCAACACATTCTCACCCCCAAGGTGTCCATGCATGTCCTGGAAGAATGTCTGCACTCTGCAGATTTTGTTGTGTTGAATTATCATGTTGTTGCTTGATTGATTGAATATTTTAATAGTTTGGAAAAAAGAAAAGCATAGATAAGTACAGATCTATAATAAATAAAAAAGGATGCTGAAAGCATTAAACCCAAGAAAGCAGCACTAGGGCTTGTTTCCATTAGTGTCCTTTGTTTTAAATTCATCCATCAGTCTTGTTTATACTGGCTAGGATAAGATTGGTTTAATCTCAACCATTTCTCCTGCAGATCATGTTCTTCCCAGAGGGATCCATCACTTTCCATTCTGCTTGAAGATTCCTGCGGGGTGAGTCAGAATTTGGTTGAAATGCTTACAACTTCAGTGATGTCATTACGTGCGCATCCCGCATCAAAAACTCATTCAAGTCACCCAGGGACTCATTACATTGAAAACCTAGTAACATCACTGCAACTTATTAGCAGATCATGCATTGTACTTGATAACAGAGAGCAGAATTAGAGTGTACATACAGATTTATCATAATATACAGTATGTCAGTGGTTCTCAACCTTTTCAGGCTGTGACCCGGCCCACAAATGAATCATTTTTTAACTGGGGAGGAGGCGGCTGATCTACAAGCGCACACCACCTCGCCCCCAAAGTGATGTGGGGGCCCCCCCTGGTCCAATTACAGCCTTCTGTAATGGCCTTGAAATATTATTGTAATCGAATTAACTATTATGAAACATCCTGGTCATATAGCATTAGAAACCCATCCTCATACACTAAGCTTCACAACTTTACAGTCTGTAACTTTGTTGCTGCTGTCAGATCACACTTGACATTTTTTGCTTCAGGGGGGGGGGGGGTGGGGGGGGGGTCCCTGGAACAAAATATGTTGAGGTGGAGGGTCCGCGGTCAATACATATCAATTTTGAGGGTCCTTGTCATGGAAAAGGTTTGAGCACCACTGATAAGTGCAATGTTTCTAGGAAACAGGATTTAGAGGATGGGCCTCAGGTCTAGGGGTGGGGCGGTATCAACATTTTGTTATCGCGGTTACCGTCCTCCCATTTACCACCGGTATTGCGGTAATTACCGCACCCCCGTAGGCCTATCTATTAATTAAGGTTCGGCGATAAGACAAAATATTCCTATCATCTGCCCAAAATTCGTCGCTCCACAGTCCTATAAGCCCGACTGCTCGAGTTCCCCGTACAGCACAGTGGGTCTGGCTTTTGAAAGTAGCAGATCTACAAGCTCACAATGCGTCGCGTTCGCAACGCGTTCTGAGCTTGTAGATCTTTGCAGTGTCGGGTTACTATAGTAACGTAGGCTACAGAGGCGTCAATTGGGTATGGCAAGCTATGGCACCTACAGTGCCTACAGCTACAGTGGGAAATAATAAAATGTACAACATCGTGCCTGTTGCTAAGGTATGGCAACATGACTGGTGTCTTGCACGCGCGCGAGGGTGCGCGTGCAAGACACCAGTCATGTTGCCATACCTTAGCTTTTGCTGAACTGACGCTACTGGGGCTTCAGACATGTACTGCACGCTGGTGAACAAACCAGATGAGACGGGTATAGTGATTGTGTACGGTCTGTGATTATGCAAACTCGCTTCTCCCCCGTTTTAAAACTCGCTCGTTCTCAATAAAAATAGCCTATTTTTTGTCTTTTTTGACCGCGGTAAGGACCCTGACACCGCGGTAGGCCGCGGTATACCGCGATACGGCGGTTACCGAACCCAGCCCTACTCAGGTCTTAATGGGTTAATGGATGCTGCACAACACCACTGCAGCACACATGTCTGTCCGTCCACTCCAGTCCAGTCCAGTCCAAACATCCACACCCTGAACAGGCACTGACTGCACATGACTGTTATCTACCGGTACAGCCTAGAAATATCGGCATGCAAGTGTGAGTGCATGCGCACCTGCATGCATGCATACTGTATGTCTAATTTACAGTTGAGTTTAGGTATTTTGTAGATGGCTCATATCCAGAGCGACTTAACAAAGTGCAAGACAAGTAAATGTCATGGACCCGAGTCAACAAACTAGTAACATCAAACCAAGCATCTGTCTACTCTAAACTATGTCATCTAAATAACATACTTGAGCCATTTTCAAGCCAAGTAACTGACCCGTTCCAAAATTGCCACGCCCTGAACAGTCACTGCTTTACGATGAAAACACGACTACCCTTTTTCACTGAAAAAATAAATAAAATAAAAACAAAATAAAGATTTCAGTAAGCTGTGATACTGAGACTAAATACAAAGACAATGTTGTCAACAAATAGAAACAAGACAAAGAAGTTAGGGAGGGACTAGTGAACAAGATATCCAGTAAGACAAGGCTGAAAATATCAGAGCTGCTGCGACGCAGAAGATAGTGAACTAAATAGTAGATTCAGTTGACTAAAATCTTATGATATTGAGTCAACTAATAACTAGACAAAAACATTTCAGATGTCTAGTAAAGACTAAAACTAAATGTAATTTTATTCAAAAATATTATGACTAAAACTAAATAAAAATGTGGTGTCAATATCAACGCTGCTCAGCATAAACAATAAACACGAAGTGTCTGGTTTATCGTTGCAGATCCATGCCGTCCTCCTTCAAAGGGACTTATGGGAAGATTGTGTACGACATCGAAGCTAAGATGACGAGGAGTTGGAGGATGAACGAAACCGATTCGAAGCACCTCAAATTCGTCTCCAAGGCTTTCCTCAACAACATTGGCCACCTGATGGTATGTAAATATTATGCTCCAGCTCATGTTGAGATGCTACAGGGTTTTTCTTAGGACACCACATTGGAGGGCATACCATTACATTAGTAAAGTTATACTTGATCCCCACAGGGGATTTGACACACCCTAGTTATAATTAGGAGCAGTCACGACCAATGAGCAGTGCTGGGAGAATACTTAGTACAGTATGTCACACATGCATGTCTTCTGGTGTAGGAGGAAATTGGACACAAGGAGAATATTGGTGCTGTACTGTAACATTTTGTGGGTTTATTTTTTCACCCGTAAATTAACGCCCCTACTTGATCATACTACACACGGCATAACACAAAAGCATCAAAAACAGCAGATCTACAAGCTTTGGAGCAATCACTTGAGAAATGACCACGTATGGGGTCGGGGAACTGACGCAGCAAGGAGGAGGCGATCAACATTAATCTTATACCGACGTTGCTTTCATACTGTATAGCTTTTTATTGCCTTGAACTAAAACAATATTTGACAGACATGACTAGCCTATCCATTTTACTGATGCTTTGGAATATGGGCTGGGATGCGATTAAAACAATTAATCGAATTAATTACAGGCTTTGTAATTAATTAATCGCAATTAATCACATTTTAATCGCGTATTAATATTTGACCCGAGAAGCATTTTTTTTTTCAAGTAAAACACATTTTGTTCCTATGAGTGAATCAACGAGTGAGTTTTTTAAATCTAAATTTTGCATCCACTGGGCCAAGCAAAGCGATCTGATCGGCTACTTCTCCCTTTGCGTTTGTTGTCTCTTCTTGGTTGGTGCATCGCTATGATCGGTATGCCCGAAACTGAAGGTTCTGTGGTGCAAAAACTAAGTGCGATTAAAATGCGTAATTATTTTTAATCGTGTTAATTTTCTGTAATTAATTAATCGCAATTAATCAGTTCCCAGCCCTAATCAGTCCCAGCCCTAATATATATATATATATATATATATATATATATATATATATATATTTGTCTACTGTCTCGGTACCTCTCCCCTCCACCCGCTCTAGAAGTAGTTCGCGAAAGTGTATTATTTTCTATTATGCTACAATTTCATCACTATTATTTATGATTAGACTGCAAAACAAATCTAGGTTGCTACTTATAGCCATTGCTAGCTTAAAGGTAAGGTCAATAATATGGGCAATATTGTAGTTGTGTTGGGCAGGGTAGGGGACTTAAAGACTTATTGTCGTGTTGTAATTTGACAGAAAGTGATGTGTTTCTTTTCAGTCGCCCCAATTTGGTTCTACGAATAAAGAGATGGGCATGTTCTCCAAAGGACAAGTACACATGGACGTAACTGTCGACAAGAGGGCTTATGCTCCAGGTAATGTCACCACAATTGTATAACTTCTGTATTCAGAATAGGGTCCATAGTAATTGATTTACTTGTTTCTACTGTAAAACCCTTTTTTCTTTATTCTTTTGGGGGGAGTGGCATAGCTACTGGCTAATTACCCTAGCTGTCAAACATTTTGCTAGGGATGTTGAATTTCAATATTTGGTGAAGAAATTGTTTGGTAAGGAATTTATTCCAAGATTTGACAGGTATTCTGCTAATTTCCCCTGACTATAATAATATTAATAAGGGTAATAATAATAATAGAAATAAATGTAATTAGTTACAAGTTACAGTTAATGTTCTCTCCCAACAGGTGATACTGTGAACATTGTTGCCAAAGTTAAAAACGCGTCGTCCAAGGACGTGACCCCTAAGTTTCAGTTGAAGCAGAAGAGGTTGTTCCACGCCCAGGGCAAGGTCAAGTACGAAAGCACCGTGTTGAGCAAAGTGGTGGCAGACGTCATCAGTCCCAACACGGAGGAGACACAATCCATCACGTGTAAAATGCTGCTCGGCCCTGACATCACCCAGACCATCCAGAACTGTGACATCATCACCCTGGATTACGAAATAAAGGTACAGGCCGTGGTGGAAGAAGTACCAGGGTTCCCACGGTCATGAAATTCCTGGAAATATTTTGAAATTAGAAAAATATTTTTCCAGTACTGGAAACGTTTTGGAATTTATCAAGGGTCCTGGAAGGTCCTGGAAAAAATAGCTATGCATTGTCTTTGGTTATTGATTTTGTTGTAAAAAAGAAATTGTGAAAATAGCCGATCTACGCGAGGCGTTGTGAGCATGTAGATCTGCGATTTTCACAATAGAACCGTGTTATACAAAATTCCTCAACTCTTAGTGCTCGTCAGGGTGGGGGGGGGGGTCCCCAGTTAAAATAGGATTATTTCGGGGGTCACGGCCTGAAAAGGTTGAGAACCACTGGCATACACTACCTGTCTTTGGGCATTGCACATAGGAGTAAGCGACCTGTTATTGAGCTGAATTATTGTTATATAGTCCTGGAAATTGGGTTAAATATTCAGGAAAAGTTTTGGAAATTAATTGGTAAAATGTGTGGGAACCCTTAAGTACTCAAATATCTTACTTGAGTAAAAGTATCAATACTGCCATGTAGAAACACCCTGTTAGGGTGCCCTCAGTCAGACCAAAATACCTATGAGAGTGGAATCCGGGTTCCGCCAATGCATTTCAATGAGAAAGGGGCAGTTTCATGTCAGTGGAGGATATCTGCGCTCCGCGCAGACCTTGCGTTTATGCTGGAGCAAAGAAATTCTCCACGCAGATTCTGGTTTCCCCCCTCTGTCCAATCGGGTGAGTCGAAGGCGTAACATTCTGAGAATCAGGAAGGGACTGGGAGATGTTTTGTTTTGAAGAGTCTCATGATGCACCCAAACTCTTCTCTTTTTAGCTTGTTGCATCTCCCCTTCCAATAAAGCAAGGGCGAGTACCCTTCGCCTGTCCATTATAGAGTTGACATGTAAAAGATGATGATAATAAAGCCTATTAAATTGATGACCTGGCAAGTCGCAACGTAACCTGGCTAACGTACCTCTGCAGACAAAGGATTGCTACGCTAGGCTACAGGCTACAGGAAGGGAGGGTGGCGCGGGAAGTGAGTGACAGACGCGTCACTGGTTTTGGGACGGAATACACTCTCTACGTTTTTAGCCAGCCGTGCACCAGAAGAGTTTATCCACTGACGACCATGTTTTGGTCTGAGGGCACCCTCACAAGTGAAAGTCCGGTGTTCAAAATGTACTTGAGTAAAAGTACAAAAGTATTGGCATCAAAATATAGTACTGAAAGGAAAAGTAAGCATTATGCCGAATGTCCCATTTTGTAAGTTTTCAAAAGTATACTGCAAAGTGTACTGCATCTTGTATAAAATCTAAATTGACACATAACATCTAAATTGACACATAAAATCTAAATTGACACCATGACCATAATACACCACAAAAGTAAGGCTAAAATGTTAATAGGACACAAATAAGAGCATTTTGGAATCATGTATAAAGTAAATACAATCTAAACAAAACAAATAACTGATTCAAGTCTCGTAAAAGGGTATGAATCAAATATCTATTGTGCAGCAAAGTGGTTTGAGATTTTAGGGAACTGAAAGGAGTTGCTAAGCGGATGTGAAAGAATTAAGGCCACAAATCTTTCAGATGTTTAGGATTGAGTTACAGAGACACACAGAATGGTCCACAATAAACTTGACATTTTGACTTGTAAATGCAAAAGAATACATATAAAATACACCACAATAATATACCATATAACATAGTAAAGGTATACGTATAGAAAATATTAATTTAAGGAATATAGAGTCAGTCATTGCAAAGAGTATTGGCCATGATGAGAAAAGTTAACTGTACATCTGTCCAAAGTGTCCATCCATGGTGACACACAGAAACACCTAAATGAAACATCTGTTATTACCTTCAGCTGTGTTTACATTATTAAATTATCTGCTGTAAAGAGGGTTCATTCTCAGCATCAGTGTGTCTCATATACAGCTTTGGTTTAATCATTTTTGTTGGCATAAGCAGGACACCTGGTGGTCAAAGATGTAATGCACATGCTAAGAGACATACAAGAAACTTTCAGAGGCAAATGTAAACAGGAAATAAAGGAAAGCAGAACAATGCAAGTAGGGAATTCTTCTTTTTGTTTTTATCAGGAAGCTGGTCCGGGCTCGGTTCCAAGTATAGAAAGGCATTTGAAACATTTACTTTCCATTTTTGAGTAAGAAAAAACCTGAGGGAATGTGAGCTGACGTCTGCACTTCTTTCTCCTTAACACTTTTACCAGCTTGGACAGTAACGCGTCGATGAGACATAAGAAATTGTATTATTAATCTGCTTCTGTATCCGTAGGCATATCTGGACATCAGCTTTGCTTCGGATCCAGAGGTCAAGTTCCCTGTGGTCCTCCTTCCTCTCGGATACACAGATCTCTGCGCCCACCCGGGGGGCCCGCCAGGGGCCTTCGGGGGGCCGACCAGCACCGATTTCCCCCCTCCTGCTTTTCCTCAGGGCCCATATCCGCCCGCACCCCCGGGTCAGGTTCCGTATGGCCCATATCCCGCTGGACCCCCAGGTCAGGTGGCGTATGGACCCCCAGGTCCGGGTGCGTATGGACCCCCAGGTCCGGGTGCGTATGGCTACCCAGCAGCTGCCCCCGGCTACCCAGCAGCTGCCCCCGGCTACCCAGCAGCTGCCCCCGGCGCCCCACCTATGTACGCAGGCGCACCACCTATGTATGGCCCGCAGCCGGGCATGTACCCGGCTCCGCCCGGCGCCACCATGGCCGGGGGTTATAACAACCCGCTGCCGACGCAGCCGTCTCCTTACGGCTCTCCGTTCACCTCGTCTTCGACGTCTCCGGTGAAGCATCCTCCTCCTCCTCACGCCAACGCCTTCCCGCCGCCTCCTCCCTCTGCCCCGGCCCTCCCCCAGAAGTCGGACCTGTCCCCGCCCACCACCCAGCTGTACAACATGAACCTGTCGGACGCGTCGCCCGCCTCCGCCCCGTCGTACTACAGCCTGTCCGACGCGTCCCCCTCCGCGCCGCCGGCGTTCAACCTCCCGGACATGATGAACACCAACTTCCTGTCCGGGGAGGAAGTGCCTCCGTCTTACACGTCACTTTACCCGTCGCCGCCTTCTTCTGATGCCACCACTGCATCCGATGAAAAGAAGTAGTGTTTCTCAGTGGTATACTGGGGTTAAAGGAGTAGTTCAACTAAGAAATATATTGTTTTGGGTGAACTTACTACTGCTTTGAGCTTGGGCTATGTCGCTTTACTGAAAAGAACGGACGTAGCAACTTGAAGGTCGGTTCTTGTCGCCAAGCGACATCGTCGCACAGAGTGGTTAGTGTGAAACCATGTGGCCTTGTATCACTTATCACCCACAGGCATTGATGTTGTCACCTTCTTGTTATTGTCATATGAATCCGTTCATTATTTTGGAATTGTATACATTACAATAATATACAGTATATACGTGGTATATTATGACCGTATGGGTCAATAAATGTACCGTTTTCGACTTTTACGCAGAGGCCACCATGAATCATAATGTCTTTTTATCCAGCAGCTACTGTACCGTGAATGTCTGTGATGTTTATTATCCGCTGATAAGCTACCTTGATGTTTATTATCTGCCCACTTAGACAGGAGCCGGGTCTTGGGCAAAAGTCATAATGATGCTCCGGAAAATGTTGTGTGTGCATTTACCTCTCACCTACACTGACCGATATCTAGCCTACGGATACCTGATCTGCAGTTATCACTTAACAGATTAGAACTATGTTGCAAACCTTTGTTGTTTAATCCAGTGTTTCTGGTCAACAAGTGACATTGTCATACTACAGCATGGGTTTTCAACAGGGGGTTCTCAAGTTCTAAGTCTGTGATAGGATATTATTTTTACATTAACCACTTGAACCCTAGCATCCCTATTTTGAGGAGAACCTTAGCCAACAATAGCAGATCTTTACAAGCTCACAATGCCTCACACTGTGAGACATCGTGAGCTTGTAGCCATACCAAGGAAGATGCCTATAAAGGTAACTTTATAGTCTGTTAGGGTGCATTTACCTTAACTCTAAATATATACATTTTTTTATCGTACTAACTTGAGTCAATCCGCACCACAACTATAACTACAGCAGCCGAGAACGAGAATCATTATCATAATCATACTCCATCCATTTGCAGGCTGTCGTCATGTCAAACATGTTCAACAGGTTGAAAATATTTACAGAACATTTAACGTTTACCATTCAGGTGTGGATGCTCATTGCTCAGATGCGACTGTGGCGTGCCACGTAACACTGCAGATAGGAGGGAGTGGAGGGCAGAGATCCAGGAGTCATGAGTTGGTGTCGACTACTAGTCAACACTAGGCCTGTGAATCGAATGAACGACTCGATTCCGATTCTTGGGGCTCATTTGATTCAAAATAGATTCTCATTCATGAATTATTTCCATCAGTTTGACCTATTTTAATTCACACATAATGTTGTCATCTGGACTTTAACAGCCAAGTGTAGCCTTCTTATTGCCAACAGCTCAAACAAAAAAGGATTTAATGCCAGAGAGGGTCGCTTGTAAGAATTATTGGCTTTGATGGCATCTTAGATTAGGTGTAGTTCTATTACTTGCTGAAACACACCATAATTGCCTTGATGCAGGTAACATTAACTAGTGCCAACAAGCCTCAGAAAACAACATAATTGCCTTGATGCAAGTACCATTAACTAGCATTAACTAACTAACTTTTCCTCCTAAAGCCCTTGAAATTAACAGAAGACATGAATGATCATGTTTACTGTGATTGTGGTAAGCTTAAATTTCAGATTAAAATAGTTTTTAATCAATTTTTGGAAATTGTGAATTGATTCTGGATCGTTGATAATAAGAACACCCCTAGTCCACACCCTTGCCTTGCATTATGATTTCATTATCTTTACAATTATCATTCTTGGTGTGGACGGCCCTTTTGCAGTCAGGTCACATGTTCCAACAGTCAGGTCACATGTTCCAACAGTCAGGTCACATGTTCCAATGGCCCTTATGGGAAATGGTGTCATGTTTTCCGGTTTGGACAGACACGGAGGTTCCACAGAAAAGGCCCCCTTTATTACATGAAATGTAGAAAGGAGGAAACAGGAAGAACGTACAGTTTTGAAATGTGAACACCATGAGATGATACTTTGGATGTACAGATCCAGCCTAGTGTACTGTACTACCCCTTTTTCATGTGAAATATACTTTTACAGAAAAACATTGTTGCCATTCTTTAAAAGCAAAACATCACTTCCAGGAACAGCCTTATGTTTTTATTGGGCCATGTCACATTGAGGTCAACCTATGATGACCTTGTCTCATGTTTGTGGCCATTTTACACACTTCACACTTTGTTTATCAAAGTGCATGGTGTTTTCCTGTATTCTGTCTTGGTAAAATTAAATTCCTGTTTGATTCTGATATTGATCACAGAAGAGTATAGCTGCACACTCGTAGCTGCCGATGCAATCTTTTTATTACACAGAAAGGACCAACGTTTGTTCTTATAACCCTGAAGAAGGCAGCTTGTCTGTCCCAAACGTTGGTCCTTTCTGTGTAATAAAAAGTTTGCATCGGAAGCTATGAGTGCGGCTCTACTCTTCTATGATTAGTTTCTGTTCCGTTGGCACCTCATAAGGACTGGTGTGCTGTGCACTTTCTGATATTAGTGATTTGGATAAGTGTGGGAGTCGTATGTTTTAAATGTAGATAATGTATATATATAGATGTATTAGTTAAAACTAATTAGCATCCCCCTCTGCGGTCACCCCATGATCATCTTTAGTTTGCACCGAAATACTGATGAATTAATAAATAATTTGATAAACAATAAACGTGTTCGAAAAGGAGTAGGAATAATGATGCCTATTTATTCCTTACCCCAGTTCACATACTAGGTGCATGATACTGGTTTTAACTATACTAACCACTATATTTTCCATGTGAGATATGAATAAATGTCTTGTTGTTTGTTGGTGCATATTCTCAGTAAGAAAGCCTTAAATTCATTCGCTCTTTTGTGAACCAGCAAGTCCTCCATAAAGAGCTGGACGCTCGCCCCACCCAGCGGTTCTTGTGTTCTTGTATTCGTTTTACTGAGGTTAAGGCTAGAAAAATATGTTTAGGATTAGGCATAATTTTACAGAGGTTATAAGTTTAGGAATACCTGGTTGCGATCATTCAGACGTTGCCGTATTTGACCAGGGGCGAGCATTCTTGTATTCCTGTAGCATTTACAGTACCCATGTTGTTTCTATTTTACTTGTCTAGTACATTGGAAATTGTATGAATGTATTTACAGTATTACTGATCACTCCCCATTTGTACTCGAAGGACTACACTGGAAATATATGCTCTCAGGCTTTTTTTATCCTTTCGACAGATACAAATTATGTTTGCATTTTTGTCAATAAAAACAATCAATCTATGATATGTCTTTGAATCTAATATTTAAAGCCAATGCTATTTTTGTGTGAACTATCTAAAGCTGATCGTGTGTGTGTGTGTGTGTGTGTGTGTGTGTGTGTGTAAAAATAAAATATTGCCAAATTAACTGAAAGGATGACTTGACCACTTTTCATGTAACGGCTGAGGCAGTGAGTCACTCTGCTACATATATTATCGCAAAAACAATGGCTTCCATTATAGAATGGTGACTTTTCAGGAGTAGAAAGCCTGCTGTTTCTATTAGCTTGGATTCCCCATCGATGATGTCAGTGTCACTGGTAGACGGGTTTCTGAAATGCCCACAGCCCTCCTATGAGACCGTTTACACCGTTTAAATGTGGAAGTGGAACATAAGATTTCCATGGATTGTGAAATCTTAAGTTGTTTGAGTTGGGGCCACATGATGACGACAGAGCTTTGTATGTACTGAAGGCTATATGTACTGAAGGACACCATGGTAGGCCTACGCCCTTAGGTTACATAGATTTCGTGTTTTCCAAACAGTTATGCCTTCAGTGAAAGATCCTTCAAGGGGCGATCCAGTCACAGGGAGAGTCACGTTCCAGCTGGAAAGAAATAAAAGAGAAAGTACCTGTTGCCATAGGCTACTGCCAATTAATAGTTTATTTTGATACTCTTTGAACAATGCACGGTGAGACATTAAGGTATAGACAGAAGCTTGTATCTTATTAGTGCCTATCCTTTCAACATTTTGTTACTTTTTATTTTAACCACTGTAGCCCAGTGGTTCTCAAACATTTTGAGCTCAAGGCACCCCGTACACATATTTTTTCATCCAAGCAAGGCAACATTTGATAACTTTTCTCTGCAGATCAGGCATATTGGCATGGGAGATATCTAACCGCACAGCAGATGGGGTGGGGTGGGACTTGGGCCCATAGCATTTACTGTAGCAATCGCCTTCCCCAATGACCGTCCATACATGAAAGCTAGATAGCATTTTTATTTCATATAAAGCTTTTTTATTGATTAGGTGCTCGGTCTACCTACGTATTTTTTTCTAGATTGATATTTCTATATATTTGATGTTGATGTATTGATGTATTGCTTATTGTTTTGATGCATTACCTTACTTATTGTAAGTCGCTCTGGATTAAGAGCGTCTGCTAAATGCCTAAATTGTAAATTGCTGCTCCTGGCTAATCAGACAAGGCCTCCAAAGTCAGTTACAGAATGGGTGTAAAGTTATTTGTTCTCTTATGAAACCTCCATATTTCTTTTTGATCTCCTCTATATCTGTAGCCATTTATATCTCTATAGCCATCTATATCTGCTAACAGGTAGAAAACGTGAGACTAACCTTTTCGGTTAGAACCAACTGATTGAAATGAAAATTGTACTTTAGATGGATAACTTTGGACTTTAATTGGTACATTCCAAATATTATGAAAGCATTCCGCAGCAGCCCTGGAGTGGTCTCACGGCACCCTATCCACATGATCACAGATATGATCCACATAGGCATGAAAGTTGGGCATCACTTCCTGTTCCTCTTAGCTGTAGCATAACTCCTGTCCTGTGTTTCATTCTGACTGGTTGCTGTTGCTGCTGTGAGCCTTGCACCTGGGACACCTGAATCTTTCTATGGTGATTACTTGGTGTTTGTTTGAATCAGCAGTGAGTTCCTAGGGAAACTTGTGGATATGGGGAATTTTACAGGGCTGGAACTAAGGGCCCACGGCCCTGCATGGCAACAGGTGGGCACTCTCCCACTCTGTGATGCGATTGGCCCGGTGCGCCCAAACCCTGTTTTCACTGGTTCTGAGAGCGGCGGCATCCAAAGAGGAAGCTAAATGTAAATGTAACTGACTTTTGTCCAACCTTATAAAACAACCATGAAAAAACCTGCAAACTATAACATCCTGACCTGCATAATATTCTCAAAAGTAAGCATAGGTCTACAACTTGAGTGACAAGTGGGTTACTGGAGAACTAGGCACTTGAGAGAATTGGGAACTTTTTCTAGAGAACTGGGCCCTTGAGAATCAGAATCAGTGTTATTGTCACATCACAGGTTTACAGGTGTAAACAGTAAATGAAAAAAAGGAAAAAAAAACATTTGGGGGAAACCAGACACTATTTTGAGAGGAGAATTGGGCATTATTAGGCTACTTGGGGAGAACTGGGCACTATTTCCTTTTATTAATACATTTTCAATGAAAAGTATGTGTAATAAAGTCATGTTCATTCATTAAAACCCCTTATATTGGGCTATATTACTCCACTCCACCTTTAACCACACTTTTATTAATTATTAGCTTATTACATATTTTGTTCATCAAAAGTGCCAGTTTGTGCCAGTTGACATAAACGAGAATAAAGCGTATTGCCATGAAATGCAACTGTTTGTCTCTTTTATCTGCGTGGTATCAAAAATAACTAGAAGCAGTGCTCTTCCGAGCACAGGTCTCCACCAGGCTGTGCGTCCTGGTGGTGCTACTGTATAAATAATAGGCCAATGTAAAAAGGGTGGCATATGTTCTTCACCTTAGACCAGTGGCGTAGCTAGGGGTAGGAAAGTTAGACTGAGGTAAGGGGGCCCAAGGTGCCAGAGGCCCTCGAAAAGTCTGGATTAAAACTCTTTTTCCCCCAATAATAATAATTATTATTATGATGTTTATCATTTGTGTCTAAAAACTTAAAATTACTGCTGGAATAAAACCAATGAGCGATACAATTTAAATAATTGAGGGTCCCTATATTATATACTCACCCCTTACAAAGCTAAAATGGTTTCTCCTGCTTTCACGTTGTTTTGAGACCTATAGTAGCTTTGCGGTTTGTGCGTCCGCTTGCATCATGTTATGGTTGTGAAACTTAGGTGTGCTCTACAGGATAATTATGATCATCTGAAGTAAATGGAAAAGTCTTTTCATTGGCCCTGCAAACATAAGATCAACTCTCACGTTCTGTTCGCCCCACCCTCCCCCGGTCCTGACTGTAAAGCAGCTTCTTCAGCACACAACAGCATGCATTGAACAGAGACAGGGAGAGGGAGAAAAAAAAAAAAAAAAAGACTGCAAACATAAGATCAACTTTCAGGTTCTGTTCGCTCCACCCTCCCCCGGCTTCTTCCACACACAACACGCATTGAACAGAGACAGGGAGAGAGAGAAAAAAAGATGTGACATAGAGTAGCATGTTTCATTACTGTAAACTGAGAGGAGAGCTTGACTGTTTACACTCAAGGAAGCAGCTGATGTCTGTGGGTAAGCATGCAACAGAAAATCTTCTCCCCTCTTCCTTCTTCCTTCTTTATCCAACACCATTAAGCAATAAGCATGGATATCGTTTTAAGCACAAACGCAAGTGTTTCGAACGAAACACCTGTTTGCTAAGTTCTGGAAGGAAGCACTCCCAAACTAGTGACATGATCAGTTGATCACAATCGCATCATGTTATGAATGTATGTAGGTTCCCAAATCAAAGTGAAAAATGGTTTGGTTTGTTGCAACAATGACTAGTTATCTAAAGTATGGTAATAGTGTCAAGTAGTGTGAGGATTAATGTCAGAGTGTTTGTGTTTGAGCGCCTCATTGCGGCCGCTGCAGAGTTCATGTGCAACCTCTTCCAGAGAGAGATGGAGACATTAGAAACTCTGCTGGAGAAACAAGACAAACTGCTGGATGTCCCTAGTAATAACAATAATTGTATAATATCCCATCATCTATCTAGTAGTCATATGATTATGTCATACAAAAATAACAATCTAGGCATCACAATATTTTTGTTTCAGTCAGTCACAGTACGCTATTATCGTTTTGTGAACTCCCAAAATGTTCACAGGATCTTGCTGTAGATTAAACACACTGACTGACTTTGCTGTTAAAACAATGTATGTGCATACACACAGACACAGTACACACAAGAATGTCCTGTTATGCCATTCTCATATAGCCTTATTTGATCTAGCCTGTTATACAGTAGATGTATTCTCAGATCATTATATCCAACCCTTGTTTTCCATAGTTTAGCTAACTAGCCAAAGTTCTGATTGCATGCAGACTCATTTTTGCATGTAGGCTAATCATGTTCATACTTCACCCAATCTGAATAGTCCTATACTGCTTATTTTTTCTCCTATTCTACTTCCTATGTATAGCCTATATGCTTCACTCCTCATGTGCATTTGCTTGAGCACTGCTGCTATTGATTAGTGATTGTATATTCTGCACAACACCTGCACATATTTAAGCTGCTACTAACAATACAATGTAGTGTTTTATTGTTATACTGTTTTATATTGGCTTGCATGGGAGGCTGGGCTCAAGTCAGAGTTCTGGTGTCTCATTCACTTGCTGGTGATGATGGTGGTCTGCACTTTTTATTTCATGGGACTGTTGTGGATTATACTGTATTAATAATACAGTAGCTGTATCTGAGTGTGCATGTAATGGATGATTATGTGTAGTGATCATGGTTAGATCAAGTTAAAATTCCTGGACTTTGTTTCAAGAGCTAGCATTGTCAAATTGTTACACCAGACACTACATGTTTGTTTATATCCTGCTTAGGCTACAAGAGTAAAACTAAAAGTAGACAATTTGACAAATAAGGTGAACATGATTGCTGAGGCGATCACGTCTACCGTATCATTGTGAGACATGTCATTCAAACAGTAACAAAGTGTTCCCGGTTGGCTGGTTCTCCGCTTGCATGGGGGGGCCCATACAGATTTCTGGCCTAGGGGCCCAGAATTGCTAGTGACGCCCCTGCCTTAGACCTTTCATGGCAATCGGACGCTGCATGCATGATTTGAAGCATTGTGTTCCAAAAATGTGTTTTGCTAAAGTCTACCTGCTGGTGGCGCTATAACAGGCCAATGTGAAAAGGGTAGCATTTGTTCCTTGACCTAGTGGGAATATGTGTGGCAAATTTCACGGTAATCGCAAGCTGCGTTGATGATTTGAGGCATTTTGTTCAAAAACGGAGCAATCCTGCAAACTTTGGAAGCTAATATTAGCCAATCAGGATGGAATATGAAATATCAGACGGATCAGACTTGATCACATGACTATAGAGATACTGTGTACCGATTTGTGTTATTTTTTGAGAAAATCTGAAGGAGTAATATCCAAAAATGTGTTTTACATAAGTCGGCCCAAAGGTGGCGCTATAAAAGGCTGATGTGAAAATGTAGGGCAGAGGTTCTAGATTGGCATCCAGGGAATGTGTGTGCTCACTTTGGCAGCGACCGGGCCAACGGCGACTGAGATTAGGTGCACACAAACTGCGAGGACACACGGACGCACGCACGCACGCACGGACAGACGGACGGACACACGGACGGACAAAGGGGAAAACATACTCTCCCCCATGCCTTCGGCTGGTGGAGACAATGAAGAGATCTTCTCCCTGCCCCGCCCCCCTATAGTCTGTACAGTCTGTACTGGAGATCCGCCCCATCCCATCCCATGTCAAAAACAAGAAGCACCACTAGAGTTTTAGTACTGTATAGTGCATGTATCAACCGAAATGGGGGTGAAAGACCTCAACGTCGAGTATGAAGTTCTCAACAAGGAGCGGACCTTTTCGGGGGGCGATCCGGTGACGGGCAGAGTCACGTTCCAGCTGGACAAAGAGACAAAAGTTAAAAGCGTTTACATCAAGCTGAAGGGGGACGCCAACGTGCGCTGGCACACGGGCACCGGGGACCACCGGAGGACCTACTGGGCGCACAGTAGATACTTCAAACTCAAGGCGTATTTGGTTCCAGAAAACGCAGAAGGTAGGCTTGAAACGTTTGGGGTTTTAACGTGTAGCCTATGGAGTTGGAGTTGCTAATTTAAATGTGGTCTAAACTTGTATTTCCTGCATGGAGGTAAAAGGATGGCTGTGTGGTGTCAGATGGCAATGCATACATAACACAACAGCCAGGTGATGCGTTATAGCGCAAGGGTTATCTAACCCTAACCCACAACATGACTTTACCTTGTTTGATTGATTGATTGAATAATGTATTTGAAGTTTGCAATAGAAAAAAGTACAGTTTCATGACAGTACAAATCACTGGTACAAGGTCAGCTAAAAGGAGATCCTAGTAAGACTAGGCTTATTTCCACAGGAACCTAAGTAGGCCTATCTCATAGGCTATAACATTGAAAGACAGACGGATAGAACATAGTAGCCTACTTTATCTAGGATAATATTAATTTCAAAAGCAGAAAAAGCACAACATCAAATAAGGCAGAAAAAAGGGGTGGGGTGAGCATGGCCGGGGGCTTTAGTCTATTTACAAGTCACGGGAAGCAGCCGCCTGAAGGTGACTTTTCATACCGATTTTGAAGGAGGCTAGGGATTTGTTCTCCTTTAAGGCTTGTGGGAGGGCGTTCCACATGTTGATGGTATAGCAGGAGAACGAGTTAGCGCCTTGTTTAGTGTTAAATCTACGTTGATGATGATTAGTGGAGCTGCCTCTGGTGTTGTGATCGTGAACATCCTTGACCTTTAAGAAGTAGTTTGTCAGGTACATGGGTATCTGGTCACCAGCACTTTCGCCTATAACATATTCGCCTACGCGCATTTGGTCCTTTCGCCTGGCATTTTCACCTTGGAGGAGAGTCTTTTCACCTACCTGTCTGAGCCATTTCGCCTACCCTCAATTCTGCTGTCAGACTGTCCATGTTTGCATATTATCTCTTTGTCATTTAAATATTATAGTGACTGTGACAGTGGTGTGATCACATTTTATTCCTAAAAAATGGCAAAATATTATATTATTTATGCCTGTTGACAGGCAAGGTTGATTCTATAGGCCAGGGGTGGGCAACATTGATGATGGAGAGGGCCACTTTATTTCCACCTTCACTCCAGAGGGCCACAATGCATACTGCTACGTCCTACTTTGTTTGTCATACTAGTAGTATCTCATACAAAAGAAGCAAAAATAGCAGATCTACAAGCTCAAAACGCATCGCGCTGCGATGCGTTTTGAGCTTGTAGATCGGCTATTTTTTGCTTCTTTTGAATTGGAATCCTGAATTATGTTTTGTTATTTTTGAATTGGAATCCTGAAATGTAACATTTTGACTTAATTTCAAACACATTTAGTTATATACTCATATATAATATACTCATGTTAACTTTATGAACTTAAATTCAAATACATTGGACATAAAACAATACATTTTAATACTACTATACTAGTCATTAAGCTACTAATATAGACTGAAGGAATTAAAGCAGGTCATGTTTGGAATTGTAACAGCTGAAATTAATAATATATCAGTATTCCGGTATTAACCTGTGGGCCGCATTAAGTGAAGGTGGGGGCCGCATGTGGCCCCCGGGCCGCCAGTTGCCCATGTATGCTATAGGCTATTTAGGTGTAGCATATCTTATATAGACCTATATAGGCTAATAGCCTACATATTTTGTATAGCCTAATGTTAAAACAATAGGCTATAGGCCTACAATACTGTTTATTTTACAATACTGTTCAATACTGCACCAAAGAATGTATAGTATCGGGACATGGATTAATTAATTATTTGGGCGCACCTGATTCCAATAGCTCTGTATTTATGTGATTACTATGGCGTGCATAGTGTGTAGGTTTGACATGTAACACCACTGTCACAGTCACTATAATATTTAAATGACAAAGAGATAATATGAAAACATGGACAGTCTGACAGCAGAATTGAGGGTAGGCGAAATGGCTCAGACAGGTAGGTGAAAAGACTCTCCTCCACGGCAAAAGTGCCCCACGAAAAGACCTGGCGAAAATGTTATAGGCGATTATGCCTGACACCGGGTATCTTAGTGGTGTAGTGTATCTTGTACACCAAACCTGGGTCCAGTTGCACCACCAGAACGTAAGTTCTGCCCTAAGTTAGGGAGTAAAGTCCTTACTAGAGGCTTAGTAACTACTAGTTAGTTTGTAACTAAGTGAGTTACAAACAGGTGTTGCACCACAACTTCTTAAGGCATAACGTAACTAGTAATGCGTAGACTGTTCCTAAAGTAATGTATAGTCGCATAAAATGACGTCATAGCTCCCGAATCCAATGAAAGCGAACTGTTTCTAGTAAGGAAATAAAGCTTGTATCGTCTTTTGTCAACAAAGACCTCCGTCTCTCCACTGGCATGTGCAGTACAGTACACAAGTCACTGATATGCGCGCACAGGGCGAGCGCATCCCTGCAGCGCACTGCCCTGCAAACGGATTGTATCCCCCGTTGTGAAGTAACGCAGAGCAACGCATATTTGGAGACACAGGGGAAGAGAGCGCACCGTTCAATTCGCTGTTGTGCTGTATATGCAGTGGTTGAAAAGTACTCAAATTAATAAAAAAAAGTATCAATCCTGCAATATAGAAATACTCTATTAATAGCAGACACATTGTGAGCTTGTAGATCGGCTATTTTCAAATGGCCGAAATATATATAGGGCTTAATGTATGTTTTAAACAGATGGGTCGTTTCATTGTTGAATTAATTAAATAGCCGATATAATGCTGTCTGCCACGTTAGTAGTGAAGGTGCTCTACTCCCATAGAAATAGGTTACTTAGTAAAGACTTAGTGCTGCCCAAGGGGTGGTGTAAATATTTAGTTGTTACTTAGAGATACGTAAGAACTAAGTTGTGTGGTGCAACACCTGACATTTTAGTAATGCGTAAGTCTTGACTTAGAAGCCATTTACGTTACAACTAGGCTACGTTATAACTTAGTAACAGCTGGTGCAACCCCGCCCAGACCCATTGCAAGATGCTGTACTCTGTCAGCTACTTTGAGCCACCCTGACCCCACGCTTTCGTGGTGAGAATATGTTGCGTAAGGTGGGTCTGAGGTAGCCTGGGGCTAGCCCCATATAGAACCTCACCTCACTAGTATGCAGCGACGGGTGAGGTTCTATATGGGGCTAGCCTGGGGCCAGCCTATATACAATGCAGCTACACGCACGCACGCACACGCACGCACACACACACACACACACACACACACACACACACACACACACTTTGCATGCATGTGAGTATATTTTGAAATGGAGGTCACATATTTTGTATTTCTTTTGCAGAGACTGTACTTCCTGAAGGACCTCATGCCTACAACTTCAGCTTCAAAATACCAGTGGAGTATGTAGAAGTCGGTTCTGTTTTTGACATACAATTCCTGATGACGATGCATTTTCATAATTCTGAAATAAGTCAGCCCAGACTGGGAGGAAAACATATCCCATATTTTGTATTTGTTTCAATATATACAAAACATACTCCAAAAATGTTCTAATGAGTGGAGTTGGTGCTGGTATGGCAGAAAGTGTGAGGTTTTGGCCGGAACGATTTTCACTACTTTTCGTTGGTTCAATATTTTTTTAACCAACACACAAACGTAAAGGGTGTTTTAATAGCACTGATTTATAGGCTAATCTAAAACCTGAAAAATTGAGTAAAAGCACGGTCAGACCAAAGTATGGCTGCCGGCTTATACAATCCTTTTGTGCGCAGCCAGCGGATTCTAAAGAACAACCAGTGATGGACCTGTTTTACTGTATATTCACCACTGCTCTGTAACACAACTTGCCTTGGTTTGCATCGCCCTCTAGTGCAGATTAACTTCAACAGGTGTCAGTAATGCTAATCACAATATATAACAGACACCCGTAGCTACACAATATACGTACTTAATTAACGCAAGGAGTGAATTCGAGGCGGGTTATTGTAAATGGTTCACGCGCCTCGCATCTTGGGAGCTTTTTGCTCCAAAAGATCCCAATCCGCGAGGGGCATGAACCGTTTACGATAACTAACCCGCCTCGGCTCGAATTCACTCCTTACATAGCTAACCAGGCACTTCCTGATTCTTGGGAGGTCCGCCTTCGACTGGCCCGATTGGGCAGAGAAGGAAAAGCAGCATCTGCGTGGAGAATTGATCTGCTTCAAGCATAAACGCAAGGTCTGCACGACACGCTGAAAGCTGCGCAAGACCATCAATCCACGCCATTCCCATTGAAATGCATTGGCAGAATGCACTCTCATAGGTAGAATGTTTGGGCGGTGTGACCGGGCCCTTGGCTGGTTTCTGCCGGACAGCGACGATATATATTTGGACCCAAGAAACGTATGTTAGCATATTTTTAAAGCATCATCATATTGTCAGTCGTGTAGAAACCTCAGATGTCCATAATGGTTACTTTTCAGGATTCAAATTCAAAAGTATAAAACGTTGGAATATGGAGATACTGTGAGCGACAATATATTTGAGAGCGGCAATATATTTATTTATGGTATGGTCTTTCTTTACAGAAATATGCCATCGTCCTTCAAAGGGAATCATGGGAGTATTGTCTACATGTTGGAGGCCAAGGTGTCCAGGAGCTGGAGGCCGAATAGCACCTCCAGCCACGAGTTAACTTTTTTTAATAAGTTCCTTACAGTGTCTTCAATGGTAAGACACCATGGCATTTGATATGAACTAATGTAGCTCCATCCATGTTCTAAGATGTTTTGTTAGTAGGTTAGCAATATTTGGATTCTTTGCAGGTCTCGTCGGTTTGCAAGATTAGCTCTGGATTTACACGCGCACACACACACACACACACACACACACACACACACACACACACACACACACACACACACACACACACACACACACACACACACACACACACACACACACACACACACACACACACACACACACACACACACACACACAGGATACAGGATATACAGATCACAGATAAAGCATTGTTTCCACAGAAACAGAATAGACTTTAGCCAATGCTAGCTCTTGGCTTGCAGGCATTCCTGCAATCTGCAGGCCTCTCACGTACCCTAAGGCCTGTACCTGTACAACAGGCCTCTCACGTACCCTAAGGCCTGTACCTGTCCTGTACAACAGGCCTCTCACGTACCCTAAGGCCTGTACCTGTACAACAGGCCTCTCACGTACCCTAAGGCCTGTACCTGTACAACACGTACTTAGAGACTATACCACTGGGTAGCAGCCACATAGCAACCGTTTCCTCTCTCATGTTGTGTACATGATGAATCATAATTCACCAACACATATCCTGCTTGGCTGGCATGAATCCTGGTCTGGCTTAAGGGCAGCACACACCGGCCTTAAGGGCAGCACACACCGGCCTTAAGGGCAGCACACACCGGCCTTAAGGGCAGCACACACCGGCCGCGTGCGGCTGCGCAGTATTGACGTGCGTGAAGTGCCGTGCGGTAACACCAACTGGACGCGACGTGCTGCCGCGCGGCGCATCCATTTCCTCCGCTGGGGAGAACATTTTCACCGCGCTGCAACACTGGAAAAATAGAACACCGTTGTACCGGTGAGGCAGGCGAGGAGGCAGAGCCGCCGGAGTGGGTTCGTTCATTGAAAATAATGGGGCTGTATGTTTTTACGTGCCGCGCCCGCGCCGCCTCCGCGTCCGGTGTGTGTTTCCCATTAACCATGCAGGCTTTGCCTAGCCTTATTTACCCCCCGGCTCCACCGGGCGCGTCGAGCGTCGCGTCAACGTCAACGCTGGGAACGCTCCCGTTTTAATCAATGAAGGGTGCTCCACTGCCGACGGTAACGTCAACGTCGGACGTTCCGGTGACGGCGTCCAAACTCGAAAATCGCCCCGGTTCAATTTTTTGACGGCGTCCACAACGTCCAGTCATGTATAAAATATGAATAAATGCATTGTATATTTAAATGTAGGCTATATGCGTTTCTGCTGTTGGCTATCCATTCACAAAGGTGACTAGATGTCCCAAAAATCCAAGCATATTTTTGTATGTAATTACAGCGGTCTACTTTGATAAAAGTATGTACAACAGGCTATAATCATGACAAAGTGGTCAGTGGTGCATTGCTGCTCTCTGCTGTGAACATAGTGTGCTCTATACGTTCACATTCATGTCACAAATAGTTTTATTCCTGTTTGATAGTGATTTTCATGTTGTGTTGGAAATGGGCTATATTGGCCATAGAATGAATACCTCACAGTCACAGCCGCTGCGCTGCGGTGGAGCCGGTCGGACGTCAATGTGACGGCGTCAATGACGCCGTCAAGACGCAGAGCAACGCGACGCCGCCAGTGGAGCCCTGGGGTAGCTGGCAGTAGTGGCTGTGGTTCTTTATACTGGTATAACTGGTTCTTATGAATACAGTATCTTGGTAAAGGCGTGTCAATTCACGATAGTTCATGTTTGTTGTAAACCTGGACACGCTCTGTTGCAGTTCCATCTACATGTAACTGGACACCACTTCAGCTGCTGGGTGAGGAGGTTGGGGCCTACCACTGTGAAGTTACAGTGTGTGTGTGTGTGTGTGTGTGTGTGTGTGTGTGTGTGTGTGTGTGTGTGTGTGTGTGTGTGTGTGTGTGTGTGTGTGTGTGTGTGTGTGTGTGTGTGTGTGTGTCGTGCGTGCGTGCGTGCGTGCGTGCGTGCATGCGTGTGCTTAATCTTTGGCAGAAGAGTTTGAAGAAGCTGAGTTAAAGGTGGTTAGCAATCTTTACATTTTTAATAAGCGTTAGATAGCTCTATATTATGATAGTAGTAATCATTTCTATATAGAGGGTCTCCCTGTCTCTCCGGCTTTAATGAACAGATAATACATGTTCAGGTCGGGATATGCCTTTTATCCAATCAGGAGAGAGAACTCGTACAGGATATAAAATAAACAAGTGAACTTGGAAGAGGTTAAGCAAAATATAAATAAAGACCAGACTAGCTCTTCATTGACTAATGCAAATGTACATGATGTGTTCTAGTCTCCTCAGGTTGGTGTGGCGGAAAAAGAGGTGGGGATTTTCTCCAAAGGAAATGTCAAAATAGAAGCCTCTGTTGACAAGGGCACCTGTTGTCCAGGTAACTATAATAACCCCAACATGCTAGTTTTAGTTTGATTTACAATATCACAAAAATAGATTAGTACAATTCAGCATCAACAACACTGTATTTTGCAGTGGTTCCCAAATGTTGTCTCCCGTGAACTAAGGGAGGGGTCGATTTTTATTGAGGGGTGTTACTGGAGAAATTGCATAAGCCCTGATATAAAATGCCATGACCCTCCCTCTCAATTGGGGGGAAAATCAATGACCCTCCCCTGGCATTAAAAAGAAAAGGATTGACCCTCCCCTAACAACATGACATTTACTACAGTAAAATTATGCCTAAAACCTTAACTTATAGTTAGGGCTGTCGAGACGATTAATCATCTATCTATAAATGCGAGAAGTCTCTGCGTGTGTATGTGTCTGTAATCCGCGTATCTCGAGAACCGTTCGTCCCACCGGCTTCAGATTCGGCACGCGCGTTCCCCGCCGCGGCACGGAGTGCAGTGCCGGGTCTCGACCCGACCCGACGCGCGGTTTTCCCGAACCGGCGCGAAACGTTCGAATCTCCTTATGCGGGGTTATTGTTGACATCAGGCTGTTTCTGAGGAAATCGGCGAAAGCTCTGACTCATTGTGACATCACTTCATAAAAGGCTCTGACATCACGTACGCCACATGAGTCAACAAAAAATCTCTGTGAGTGTGTATGTATGTAGGTAATCCGCGTATCTCGAGAACCGTTCGTCCCACGGGCACGCGCGTTCTCCATATATGGGCATAAAATGAATGCCCCCATATGAAAACCGTTCGTCCCACGGGCACGCGCGTTCTCCATATATGGGCATAAAATGAATGCCCCCATATATGGGCATAAAATGGATAAAGGGACACAGACAGACAGATTCAGAGATCTCCATATATGGGCGTGAAATGGACGCAAATAGACAGATATCTCCATATATGGGCATAAAATGGACCCAGAACTATATGGACGCAAATGGCATATATGGGCATAAAATTTACGCAGAATCACAAAGATCTCCATATACGGGCATAAAGGGACACAGACAGACACACAGACAGACGGATACAGAGATCTCCATAAATGGGCATAAAATGGACGCAAATGGCATATATGGGCATAAAATTAATCACGTACGCCACATGAGTCAACAAAAAATCTCTGTGAGTGTGTATGTATGTAGGTAATCCGCGTATCTCGAGAACCGTTCGTCCCACGGGCACGCGCGTTCTCCATATATGGGCATAAAATGAATGCCCCCATATGAGAACCGTTCGTCCCACGGGCACGCGCGTTCTCCATATATGGGCATAAAATGAATGCCCCCATATATGGGCATAAAATGGATAAAGGGACACAGACAGACAGATTCAGAGATCTCCATATATGGGCGTGAAATGGACGCAAATAGACAGATATCTCCATATATGGGCATATATGGGCATAAAATGGACCCAGAACTATATGGACGCAAATGGCATATATGGGCATAAAATGTACGCAGAATCACAAAGATCTCCATATACGGGCATAAAGGGACACAGACAGACACACAGACAGACGGATACAGAGATCTCCATAAATGGGCATAAAATGGACGCAAATGGCATATATGGGCATAAAATTTACGCAGAATCACAAAGATCTCCATATACGGGCATAAAGGGACACAGACAGACAGATTCAGAGATCTCCATATATGGGCGTGAAATGGACGCAAATAGACAGATATCTCCATATATGGGCATATATGGGCATAAAATGGACCCAGAACTATATCTGCAGTGATCTCCATATATGGACATAAAATGGACGCTGACAGACAGACAGATAACAGATATCTCCATATATGGGCATAAATGGACACAGGCAAACAGATGGTCAAAACGGGTCATATGACAACAGGTATAATGGGGTTTGCATTAAAGGGCGGGGCATTCATTCCCTATTTACATTGTTCCGAGTTGGCCAGGTCGCCGACTAGACGCTGGGCCGCCCGAAGGGCGGCCCAGCTTCTAGTACACCTAATTCCAGTTCACTGCGTAGTTCATTTCAATTAAGCTCTCACTCCAGTCAGCTGGTCTGAATGATAAAATGACATAATAGGCTATAGAATGGGTCTTCAGCCAAGCAGTCCTGTGCTTTCTTATTCTCCTCACCTCAAATTAAACGCTGGATTATTTACTTTCTTCAAATTGACTGGATCCAACACACAAGGTAACATCCATGTCTTTATCCATCACAATGTTTTCACATCAGACAAAGTAGCCTAATCACTCAAACCTATGTGTGACCAAGTTTAACATATGAAGAAGTTAGAGTGCACTGTGAGATGAGACCTTTTTGTTTTTGGACAGATGCAACATCTCTAGCGAGCTCTCTCCACACACACACACACACACACACACACACACACACACACACACACACACACACACACACACACACACACACACACACACACACACACACACACACACACACACACACACACACACACACACACACACACACACACAGCTTGTTAGTCTTGCTAGCCTACTTGCTACTTTATAGGCCTATGCGTGAAGGATCTATGAAAGAGAGTGAATTTGCACCGGCACCGCTACCAGCCTACCATAGAGGTAATTAAGGTGGGTCAGTGCGACCAGGCATGCCGTGATGCTGATCCAACTCGAGTCAAGTGGTTGTCACAGCTGTTTCGTGGACTAGTGTGAAAAATTAAAAAATAATACAAAATAGCCTAACTTAGGCTATTTTGTATCATTTGTTAATTTTTGAACACTCACACACAGACACAAGCATTCAAAGATTTAGGTTTTTGCTGATAGATTGTGTCATCATTTATTTCCTGCATTATTTCATCTGCGATTATCCAAAAATGATTAATACGTATAGTCTATTTGATTGATCCATTCGCCCGCACCGCTGTTAATTTGTTAAAATACAGGGGAAATCATGATTGAAAGCCATAAACAGTTGGCCACTAACAGACACTTGTCTGTCTGCGGTGGAACCGTGGAAGTATAAAATATTTGGACTATTAGGCTAAAAAACAGCAGTTCACCACTTCACCCACTTCACCATCACTTTCTCTGATGGTCCGTGCAGTTACGTAATCTCTACTCCTTTGAAGTTCCAATTGGCCACTTAGGTACATTGTGTAGCTTAATTGATGGGCCATCGTCAACTCTGTTTGATCTATCTACCAGCTGGGAGTTGAACAACTCCAACGGCGCACAGCGCACCGTATAGCCTACAATGCGCCTGGCGTTTCGCACGCACAAGTAGGCCTATTTTCACGACAGCAGGTTTAGAAAATAATATATGCTTTACATTTCAAGTAGGCTATATATAGGCCTACAGTACATGCCCATAAACATAGCCAGGCCGTTTTTGGAGACAATATAGGCCTACGTGCGCAACTGCGCATATTGGGCAGCCACGGGCGTCTGACAAAATAGAACCAACCAATTTGACATTGTGTGACAGTCTGTGATGCGTTGAGAGCTTTTGTTTTCGATGACTGATCAGCTATAAAAGGGACTTTGTACGATTTAATTTGCTTGAGTTCTGGGACTGGGTAAAAACTGATTCCAAATGTGCAGAAGTATTGGAGACATAAAAAAAGAAGGCGGTGCTGTTTGGTTTCATGACAGAACATCACATAGCCTACAGATACATATGATATGACAGAGAGAGAGAGAGAGAGAGAGAGAGAGAGAGATGATCAAAATGATTTGACAAATCTCTCTCCCTCTCCCCAACTTGCTCGGCCGCCAGTCAGTCAGTCGTTTCGTTCGTTTTCTTTTCTTTTTTTTTACCAACTCTGATCTGTATACCGAGCGAGTAGTGGTTGAGAGAGAGAGAGAGAGAGAGAGAGAGAGAGAGAGAGAGAGTCAGAGAGATAGTGAAAGGACATCACATATAGGCCTACATATGACAGAGAGAGGGAGAGAGAGAGAGAGAGAGCGAGCAATGACAAATTGATTTGACAAATCTCTCCCAACTCTGGCGGCGGGACGGGCAGCGGGGGGTTGGGTGGGGTGGGTGGGGTGCGGTGCGGTGCGGCCGGGGGTCCATTTCCCCGTCCGTTCTCCTCTCTCTCCTTTCACCTGTGGCTACAGGCAGATATCACCCCCTCGTATTTAGGCGAATTAAGCGAATATTATAGGCATATTCGCGTCGCTTTTTGGTGTGTATGGAAAAAGGTGAATCGCGAATTCTCCGCCTTTTTGGTTCGCTTATTCACGTCGTTTTCGCTAATTCGCCGGTCTGGACAGAGCTTTACTGTCCAAGACACGGCTGAGAGTGTCGCATCTCCAACATCATTGATTTAATAAAATCCATTGGCTCATCCAAGCCCTCAACCAACTGTCCAAAAAGGAAAATGGACCTGTAGGGTTCATTTGGTTCCATTACACTGTCAAGTTGCACTAGGTCAATTAGAGCCCTCAATAATCATGAAATATCGTCGTGCACAAACTTTTGAGAGCATCTCTCCGCTCTGTGCTCATTCAAGCACTGATTTAGAGACTGAAGTTCCGCACTTCTGTGAAGCGCGTCAGTGATAGCTGGGCTGTACCATTGAGGAGAAAGCAGAGGGGGGTATCATTGTTGTATTTTACTACAGCGTTCCTTAATTAAATAATAGTATTATTGAAAGGAACGCTGTAGTAAAATATATAGGCCTATAAAAACCTTGACTATTTTTTTATTCAAAATCGCATGACCCTCCCCAAGACTAAAATTAAAATAGCATGACCCTCCCCGAGATTAAAATCAAAATAGCATGGCCCTCCCAGAGATTAAAATCAAAATAGCATGGCCCTCCCCTAAAATCCTCGTTGGGAGGGGGGGGGGCAATTATTAACGACTCCTCCCTAATTACAATAGTGAACTTGTACAGTAGATTGGTTATTTTCCCTACTTTTTAAACATTTGTTTTCGAATTTATGTAATTTATGTAATTTCTTAGCTTTTTGGAATCTATTTATGAAATTATTTTAGAAAAACGTCTACATTTATTTTTTAATTCATGACATAAAAAAAAAAAAAAACGTAAAATGAAAGAAATACAATAAATAAAAAATAAAGGGGATATTTTGACGCACGCCCCCCCCCCCCCAAAAAGAAAAACTGTTTGGGAACCAGAAGTATATTTTATTGTTATTATGGAGTAGAGACTGTGCATTAAAACATGACTATATTCTGTAGAACAAGTTAAATAGTTCATTATCATTGTTATTTTTAATGTATTGATATCATACTTGTCTAATTACCTTTCTGGGAACTTACAGCTGTTTTGCTTAATTATCTCAGAGATATCTCATTGTTTATCATCTCCTTCTAAAAGGTGAAACAATGACTGTTGTGGCCAAAGTCAACAACTCCTCGTCTAAGAAAATGACGCCCAAATTCAAAATGGTTCAGAAAGTGGTGTATCGTGCCCAAGGCCACACCAACTGGAGCAACATGGAAGTGTGCAAAGCGGTGGGGGACGTCATTCAGCCCAAAACAGACGAAACCATCTCCTGTCAGATGGAGGTCCCTGCGGGCCATCCTCCGACCATCAGCAACTGTGAAATCATCTCAGTGAATTACCATGTAAAGGTACGTTACAGTTTGTATTTACAGTGTGTTACGCAATGCTCCCTTGCATTGACAATTTACAATTTAGGCATCTAGCAGACGATCTTAATCCAGAGCGACTTACTATAAGCAAGGTAATACATCAATATCAATACATCAACATCAATACATATATTGATGTTGATAGGTATAAAGGCCTTATATCTTAAGGCCTTTATACCTATCACTCTAGAGCCCTGTACCGGGAGCAGAATCCTGTAGGAGCCGACACAGATCTTGCGATTGATTGATTGAAGACTTTATTAGAAGTTTGCATAGGAAAAGGTACAGTTTCATGACGGTACAGTTCACTGGTACAAGGTCTACTAAAAGAAGATCCATGAAAAGACTAAGCTTATTTCCACTGGAAACCATTGAAGTATCTCATACACCACCTGCGAAGCGGGTGGTGTTTAAATGCCACCCGGTATGGGCTGAAATGGGTGGTTAAAAAAAAAGAGGTGGCCTCTGGAATCAATGTAGGCTAAAAAATCGCACCAGTGCGAAGTGAGCGGTGCAAACTAATTCCTGCAAGGGCGCCTGCGCGAATCAGTGTTGATAGGCATGCATGGCAATATTCTTTGTGTTGTGTATGATGTCAGTCTGGAGGTCTGCTCAGACTATATAAGGTTTTCGTGTGTCCTGACCTTTACACCAGCTCAAAACGAACACCAACCAGGATTCGAAACAGCAATCATAGACTACAGGGTTTAATGTAGCGTGGTCGCTGTCTTGAATCTTGGGTGGGGGTCGATTTGCGCCAGAAAGTTCCAGGATATGCGGTTGGGCAAACAAAACAGACAGAGGGCAGAACGGAGAGGGGATCAGACAGACAGAAAGATGGAAGGACCTTTCCTGAACTTTAAACCGGCACAAATCTTTCCTAAACTTTAAACTGGCAGATTGAACAACACACAGGATTCAAAACAGTAATCATAGCCTGCAAGGGTAATGTAGCGTGGTTGCTGTTTCGAATCCTGTGTGGTGTTCAATCTGTTAGTTTAAGGTTTAGGAGAGGTCCAGGATATGAAACAACCTGGCCATTACGCCTGGACCTTTCATGAACTTTAAACCGGTCTCAAGTGCAAGTGTAATGGCCAAGACAGATCTAAATTAACATGAACAACACAGCATTTGATTGGTCTGTTCTGTTTGGCTAACACATGTCGTCATGAGTAGAACGGTTTCTGATTGGTCGATTCTAATGTTTAGTTACTCAACTAGCCAATCGATGAAGAATGAAAGAATCGTCCCGTGCTAATATGTTTTAACTAGATAAACCGAAAGTGAAATATAGGAGCGGTTTGCACCGCTCAAAAATCATACAGGATTCTAGATTTTCTCGCTGTCAATCTAACTGCCTGCTTCTTATTCTCAGGCGTATTTGGACATCAGCTTTGGCTTTGACCCAGAGGTCGACTTTCAAGTGGTCATGCTACCCGCTGGCTTGGCGTCTATGCCTCCACCATTTGGAGCTGCGGGTCCCGCTCCCTACCAGCCACAGGCATTCGGGGGTCCCACTCCCTACCAGCAGCCACAAGGGTTCGGGGGTCCCGCACCCTACCAGCCACAGGGGTTCGGGGGTCCAACCCATAGCGACTTCCCTCCACCCTACCAGCAGCCGCAGGGTTTCGCCGGGCCGACCCCGATGGGACTTTATCCCGCATTACCCACAGGTCCAGGCTACCCAGCAGCCCCAAGCCCTGGTACCAACAATCTTCCGCCTGCATATGCGGATATCCAAAATTATCCCCACATCCCAGCTGCTCCGCCTGTGTTCAACCCATCGCCGGCTGCCCCAACGTTCAACATCGCCCCAACTGCCCCAGCCATGGATTACAACTTCTTGTCTGAACACAAAGAATAGCCTCCGTCTTACACGCCCAAGTTTTAGCCACATAGGGAGACTGATTCAGGCAGATCTCATGGGAAGAAATACAATCATTTAGGGCAGGGCAATATGTCGATAGAATTTATCAATATTGTGATATGAGATTATGGGCCCTATTTTGAGTGTCTTAACAGTTTAAAGGTGTGTTCAGAGATAATGAAAGTGGCCGGGGGTCATCTTGTCCCTTACTGGCCTTACAGCGTGGAAATGTTTAGTTTTTTATACATTTTTTACACGATTATAATGTTCTCGTTTTGATCATTAGACCCAATCACTGAATATCTGTAGGCCTCCAGCTACGTCTCCAGCTTCAGGATAAGTCCTTATATGGTCAGCACACATTCTAGTGAGGAGAATGAATGGAAAATGTACCAATTATATTTTTATTTGAATGAAATACAATCACTGAATATACCTTTAAGGTTTAAGGCAGCATATTTAATGCATGGGGGAGTGTTCATATGTTAATTAAGGACAAAATGCTATTTTTCACCTTGACTTGAAAAACTTAAAAATATATTCCTTGGGAAATCTATTTTAATTTGCTGTACAAGCCATATTGTGTCCCTATCAAAAACAAAACGTCAGCCTTCAGCGGGCGCTGAGAGCGCACACATCCATTTTGGCAGCCAAGACCCCTCGGCAAACTGACTGAGCCATAGCTTGGTCAATTATTACGCGATTCTTTTAATTCAAAATTCTCTATAATGTATTGTCTCCCTATCAAAACACACAACGAAACGGTGATGGCCACATTACCCAAGCACTTAATTTGTCTATTATTCAAATTTTACTATAATCAGCAGGAGTTTCAATTCCTTGTGTCAATTGTGTTTACCGTTGAAGCCCGGATCATAGTCGGGTCCGCGGTGGAAGGCTATCCACCGTGGTGTAGTCTTTTCGAGTCTTTTTGAGTCATGAAACTACAACGTTACATCATTCCTGAGAGCTCTCCACCGCGAGTCCCAACACATCTCTCTGTTTTTACTATCAGACAGACAGGCTCTACACCCCGTTCACTGATTGGTCGACCTGAACCGGTCTAGACGGGGTAAAGGACTTCACCGTGGGCCGTGACTATGATGGCCTGCACTTATTTTCTGACTTGAGGTGGAAAGCTTTCCACCTCAAATTTGCGGTGGATAGCTCTCCACCGTAGACTCTGATCCGGGCTTAAGATGTTAAGTCTATTTAAATACAATGATTGGAGTGCCTCAGTCCGGCTGCAGAGGTCCTGTTAACACTGCGCAACAGCACTTAATCAGGATTGTCATTACATTCTCTATGGTCAGTAACATTTGGGAGCTTACTTGGAGTATGTGTATCAAAATGGGTTTATTCAAATGCAATCAAAGGCTATAGCATTGGGATTGCGACCATACATGATTATGGCCATGAATGCACTTGGACATTTCTCCTTTCAAAATGATGTTTCTTTCTCTTTTGGTTTCACCGCTCAACGCACACAAAATAGCACTGCGTCCTTCGCTGATCTTTAAAGGGAATAGCAGCCAATACTCTGATTGGTTAGATTAAAGTAACGCCCAATCACACCCATGACCATCCGTTTTATGTGTAGCACCTTGGCTCAGTGTGCAAATTACCATCTATCTATAAATGCGAGAAGTCTCTGCGTGTGTGTTTGTAATCCGCGTATCTCGAGAACCGTTCGTCCCACCGGCTTCACATTCGGCACGCGCGCTCCCCGCCGCGGCACGGAGTGCAGTGCCGGGCCTCGACCCGACCCGACGCGCGGTTTTCCCTAACCGGCGCGAAACGTTCGGAATCTCCTTATGCGGGGCTGATTGTTGACATCAGGCTGTTCCGGAGGAAATCGGCGCAAAATCGGTCATTGTGACATCACTGCAGTGCCGGGCGCAAGCGCTGACTCATTGTGACATCACTGCAGTGCCGGGCCTTGCCTCGACCGGCAGATATCTCCGTATATGGGCATAAGACTGAGAACTCAATATATGGGCATATGGGCAGATACAGAGATCTCCATACAGTATATGGGCATATATAGACAGATATCTCCGTATATAGGCATAAAAGGGACACAGACTGATACAGAGATCTCCATATATGGGCATATGGGCAGATACAGGGGCCTAGACCCGACAGATATCTCCGTATACTGAGAACTCCATATATGGGCATCTTGCCTCGACCCGACAGATATCTCCGTATATGGGCATAAGACTGAGAACTCCATATATTGGCATATGGGCAGATACAGAGATCTCCATACAGTATATGGGCATATATAGACAGATATCTCCGTATATAGGCATAAAAGGGACACAGACTGATACAGAGATCTCCATATATGGGCATATGGGCAGATACAGGGGCCTAGACCCGACAGATATCTCCGTATACTGAGAACTCCATATATGGGCATATGGGCAGATACAGAGATCTCCATATATGGGCATATATAGACAGATATCTCCGTATATAGGCATAAAAGGGACACAGACTGATACAGAGATCTCCATATATGGGCATATGGGCAGATACAGGGGCCTAGCCTTGACCCAACAGATATCTCCGTATATGGGCATAAAAGGGACACAGACAGATATATGGGCATAAAAGGGACACAGACTGAGATCTCCATATATGGGCATATGGGCAGATACAGAGATATATGGGCATAAAAGGGACACAGACTGAGATCTCTCTGCTTAAAGAAGAAACAAACAAAAAGCGATATCTCCATATATGGCATATATGGGCATAAAATGGACGCAGAATCACAAAGATCTCCATATACGGGCATAAAGGGACACAGACAGACAGATACAGAGATCTCCATATATGGGCATAAAATGGACGCAAATAGACAGATATCTCCATATATGGGCAATTGGGCATATATGGGCATAAAATGGACCCAGAACTATATCTGCAGTGATCTCCATATATGGACATAAAATGGACGCCGCAGACAGACAGATACAGATATCTCCAAATATGGGCATAAATGGATACAGGCAAACAGATGGTCAAAACGGGTCCTATGACAACAGGTATAATAGGGTTTGCATTAAAGGGCGGCGCATTCATTCCCTATTTACATCTTTCCCGAGTTGGCCAGGTCGCCGACTAGACGCTGGGCCGCCCGAAGGGCGGCCCAGCTTCTAGTACTCATAATAGGGCATTGGTTCATGCCTCCACTTAATTTAAGTAATAAGACCTGGTGTTAATTAAGACACTCAACATAGGGCCCTACTTATCTGGGATTTTGGATAATAAGAATATTGTGATATGGCTGTTAGTTACATAATTGCCTAATCACAATTTTTTTATACAGTCGCAATTATTTTTCATAAGCGTTTCCATTTTTTAAAATTTGTATACATTTTCCAGAAATATTAGATCAGCTATTTCCACTATTTATAAAAGTATAAAATTATGAAATGTCAGTAATGTATTTTTGTATAAGTTATCTGTCATAATTATCTGCCCTGTGCAATTTCTTATTACAAACCCAAAATGCCTAAATTTGTATTCCTAGATATTCCAATATTCTATGCACAATTGAAATCGTCAATCACAATTATAGTTAGTTAACAGTTGACAGTTAATCGTCAACTTCCATTTTGTAATCGTGGCGGCCCTAATGTCTGTTGTCTTCTCCTGGTTTTGAAGGGTGCGTTGCAGTTACTGCAGTTACAGTTACTTTCCATGCTGCTTTCTAAAACATACAATTCTGAATTTCCCAAAAAGAAAATTGGATTGACTGCATCGGTCGTTAGATTTTTACAGTGATGGGGACATTATTGCCAGACCCAGGGGGTCGGCCTACAAAAGGCTTTGTCGGTCTGTCGGTCTGTCGGTCGGTCGGTCGGTCCCTCTTTTCCTCAGTGTGCCTGTGTTTGCCTCTGACTGCTCATCTGCCCCTCCCTTCCCTTGCTCGGCTGATTGCCTTGAGTGCCGTCACCTGTACAGGACCAGCTGAGTTGAGTTGGCTGACGAGCTGCTGACACTATAAATTCCTCAGCCCATCTACAAGCTCAGAAACATTTCCAGCTGCTCAGCCTATACAATCCTGTGTGTTCATGTGTTAGTTCAGTGCCATACTAGTGAAAACAGCCGATCTACAAGCTCTTGCTATTAAGTGTTGAAAATGTTCCGCCCCAACTCTGTCAGATCCACCCCCCCCCCCTTCCTTGCATTCTGATTTTCATTGCGGGGGTCTGGCAGAACCAGGTGACCTGGTCTAGTTTATGAACAAGTGTCTACGGTCTACAACAATTTTATTTTATTATCTTACATTTTATTCCATAAACAGCCAACAAAGTCAATGTAGTTCTCTTTTCTAGTTCCCTGGTGAATTGTACATGAACACCACTTCTGTAGGGGTTGAATGTATTGTTATTTAACCCATTTAGAACGGGTACACATTATTGTGTATCATTATTTTATGCTTTAGCTATTGAAAAATAGCAGATATACAAGCTCACAGCGCGGCACCGAGTGCCGCGCTGTGAGCTTGTATACAGGAGGTTCAGGAGGCCCTAGACAGAGCCAGAATAAAAAAGCCAGTAGGTGTGGAGGAACTCCCCAATGAGGTGCTTAAATCCCCTTATATGTTGACTGTATTGCACTCTCTTTGTCAAACTTGCTTTAATTCTGGCATCACACCCTCTGTGTGGGATAAATCAATTATTATACCCATTCCAAAATCATCAAAAGCTGACCCTAGAGTTCCTCTAAATTATAGAGGCATCAGTTTGCTCAGTACAGTTTATAAGTTGTATTCTAGTGTTTTAAATAAGAGACTTACTGATTATTTGGAGTTCAATAATGTGTTGGTTGATGAACAGAACTGGTTTAGAAAAAACAGGGCTTGTATTGATCATATTTTTGTAATTTCATCTGTTGTAAGAGCTAGACTGCAGGAGGGTAAAAGCACATTTGTTTGTTTTATTGACTTTAAAAAAGCCTTTGATTGGATCAATAGAGACCTATTGGAATATAAGTTACTTTGTTCCGGTATTAACGGTACCTTTTATAAAGCCATCAAAGCTTTATATAAAGCTCCAGTTGCTTGCCTGCAGTTAAACGACCTTAGAACTGGCTGGTTTCCCACACCATTTGGTGTGAAGCAAGGCGATGTGCTCTCCCCCACTCTGTTTGCTTTATATGTAAATGATTTAGCTCAGGAAATCAAGCAGGCCAATTTGGGTTTATCAATTGAAAATATTAATTTGAGTATTCTTTTATATGCTGATGATATTGCTCTTATAGCTGAAAATGAGTCAAATCTCCAAAAGATGTTGAATATTGTGTGTTTGTGTTGCAGTAAATGGAGACTTGCCATTAACAGAGAGAAAACACAGATTATACACTTTAGAAGGAAAGCTGAACAGCAGAGTAACCACAATTTTGTGTTTGGGTCAATGTCTTTGAGTTATGTCCCCTCATATAAATACCTAGGTTTTGTTTTTCATGTTTGTCTGAGGGGAGGAAGGTATTGGCTGACTCAGCTGGAAGAGCATTAGGTGCCATACTAAGTAAAATGAAATTGTGCCCTGATTTAGGTTTTGCTACATTCACCAAGCTTTTTGACTCTATGGTTTCTTCTATTTTATTTTATGCAGCAGGTGTATGGGGCTTTGAGGAGGCTACCGAATGTAAAAACATTCAGAGTAGAGCTTTGAGGTGTTTTCTCGGGGTGCATAAGTATACCACTAAGTTGGCCATTGAAGGTGACACAGGTTGGGAAAGTTGCCTTACAAAGCAGCGGTGTGAAATGATTAGACTGTGGAACCGCCTCACCCAACTGCCAGAAGGGAGGCTTACAAAAAATATATTTGATTGGAATAGAACAGGTAACTATCCATGGATAAGAGAAGTTTCTTTAATTTTTTCAATTTCAGACTTAAATTTATATATTTCATGAATAATCTCCAATGTAATATAAATACGATTAAATATAAATTGTCAATATTACACCAGGAGCAATGGAGAGTGGACACTTGTAAAAAAGCAAAGTTAAGACATTATATACAATTTAAAGATGACTATATCACGGAATCTTATGTTTTATTTAACTTAAAGAGAGGACAGCGGTCCCTCTGTGCCCAGGTGAGAACTGGTGCATTACCCCTGGCAGTTGAGGTGGGTAGGTATACTGGTATTCCTGAGGAGCAACGTTTGTGTGTTCTCTGTGATTTGGGAGTTGTGGAGGATGAGGTTCATTTTGTTTTTCACTGTCCACTGTATCATGTCTTAAGAAATTCTTTATTTGAAAAAATGCAAGCCAAAAATCCAGATTTGTTTTGGATGTCTGAATGTGCTATGTTACGCTGGTTGTTCAATAATGAAGTGTTTGTTCTAGCAAAATCATAGAGAAGGCATGGCAGTTGAGGTGGAGAACATTGTACCCGTAAACATGGACACTTAATACTTTTTTCTTTTGCATTGTTATGTGGTGTATCTTGGTGTACTGTATGTATACTATGTATGTGAGTGTCTTGTAAGCCCGTGCGGGCTGGGCACTGTGTGGTGCATGACACTTTAATAAAAATCTATCTATCTATCTATCTGTAGATCTGCTATTTTTGAAAAATCTTGAAAATTTGAATTTTGACCCGATTCTATAAGTGTCTTTTGAATCCTTCTAAGATTTTTTGAAAACCCTATGTTTCTATGTCAGCAATCTGGCCAGCCATCGTCAAAGAAAAGGTCCTTTTCACTTAACTGGAGCTCAGTTAGCCTGTTCTTGAGAGACTACTATGTCAGTGGTTCTCAAACCTTTTCATGTGAAGGACCCCCAAAATGATATTTATTTGGCCACGGACCCCATTACAAAATATTTAGTTCCAGGGACCCCCCAGAAGCAACATTTGAGTTACAAACGTTCGCTTTGAAAATACATATTCAAAGATTTGCACACATTTTCACGACCTTTTAAAAAATAGCAGATCTACAAGCTCGCAGTACGGCACTCGGTGCCACGCTGTGAGCTGGTATATCTGCTATTTTTCACTGGTTAAAGCATTCAATAATTCTAGGCCTAAATGGGTAAACTTACATGACTAAAATAACATTCATTTCACTATTTTAGCATTGACTGGGTTTGATGTGAACCACTTTCAACCAAGCATCCCTATTTTGAGCATGTCATCAGATGCAAAAATGTTAAACCTCTTTTTTTATATATATATAATCGATCTACGATCACATTGCTACCCGTTGTGAGTTTGTAGATTGACTAGCATAGTCAGAATGTAACATACACGTTTACATAATGTTTACATAATAAACATTGGCTATTTGTACTCGGATGTCAAATAATATTTGACAAACTTCTCTGTAGATTATTATGTGAAATGTGGAGAAACCCTGATGTTGGTAGTTAAGCATTATTGCGACCGTAGGTCGCATTTATTACCAAAACCTCCACCGGCTGTCTGTCTGTCAGTGAGTGAGTCCGTCACACTTTTGCCCTGCTCATATCTCCACAACCGTTGCCCCCATCCGGAGCCCCACTGAGGACATCTGGGGGGACCCCCAGATGTAAAAAATGACCAAATGTGCTCACACGTCACACGTCACACTTTTTCCCTGCTTATATCTCCGCACCCGTTGACCCGATCCATGCCAGATTTTATACACACACTCCTTGCCTGCCAAACTACAACCTCCAAGGACCCCCGGAGCGCCAGGGACCCCCAGGTCCCCGGGGGACCCCCAGATGTAAAAAATGACCAAATGTGCAAAAATGACCAAATGACCACCCCAACGGGGCTGCTCACGGGGAATTCCCGGGGACCACCGACTCCTGGTGCTCCAGAACGGATGCAAAAGTGGTGGCGCCCCCAGTGGAGGACCCCCTGCCACTGCAGCGCACATAAAATGCCGTAACTCGGGCTAGGAGCGTCCGGGAGAGCCGGGGCCGGTACCTATTCGTCCGCCAAGGCAACGCGGAGACCCCACCCCTCATTTCTCACATGGCCCTATTCTAGCGCCACCTTCAGGCCGATTTTTAAAACACATTTTTGGACACTGCTCCTACAGTTTTTGCCCTAAAATCACGAATATCTCTACACAGCATGTCTACACTCATGTCATCAACATGGATCAGGAAGATTTTGGAAAAACACATTTTAGCCCTATTTGTGGAGATAAGCCACCTACGGTCGCTTATCTCCCGATTAGGGAGTCTTACTGGTTATTTATCACTCATCAAAGATCTCATTGAGTACATATTTTGTCAAAGCACCACCAATAGTCATCTCCACAATATCCATGTTTAGGTATTTATCAATATCCATGTTTAGGTATTTATCAATATCCATGTTTAGGTATTTCGTTCATATCTCCCAGCCTTAAAAATACTGTATGTGATGTGGATAGGATTTGTGGGTCATTTTTGAATTATTTATTTATTTATTTACAAAATGTGTATTCTCTTATTACTCACTTGTGCAGTTGTGTTTGACCGTATCCAGGTGTTTGTTGTATATTATGGAATTTGGAATTGAAAATATATTGGTATATGCAGTATACTGTATATATGACACATAGTTTTAAGTGCCGTACACTTTTCCCTCTTTATGCTTAGATTTGAGGTTTTTGGCTCTTGTATAAAATGTGGTGGAAGATTCACTCTACAGGTGGTGCTGCTAGAGGTGGACCTGCTAGAGGTGGTGCTGCTAGAGGTGGAGCTGCTAGAGGCCTTTGTCAGGTGTCCAAAGCACTCCAAAGTACTGCAGTTAGAGTTGGGACATTTTTATGAAGCTCAGTGGCCTTGTTTTTAGAGCAGGGGTCTTCAACAGGGGGTCCGGGATCCCTAGGGGGTCCTCAGAGTTACTACAGGGGGTCCTCCAAATCTTTGTGTGATAGAAAGTTTTTTTTCTGGCATCCATATTCGGAGAACTTTATCATAGCAGATCTACAAGCTCACAACGCCTCGCATTGTGAGGCGTTGTGAGCTTGTAGATCGGCTATTTTCAGCAAAAAGCTTTGGTATAGAGGGGAAAAGGAGCAGGAGGGGTAAAGCGGCCGCTTGAGAATCAGAAGGTTCTCGGTTTGATCCCCGTCACTGCCTGTGTCGAAGTGTCCTTGAGCAAGACACTGAACCCCTATAACTAAGACGAGCAGGTTGGTGTCTTGCCTGGTTTCCTCTGCCATCGGTGTATGAATGTGCGTGAATCTGCGTAAAATGTATGGTTAAGTTCAACACAAACCAACGACATCAGTCACAAACACCCCTCCCCCCAACAGATCCTTGCTATGGATAAATAACAATAGAATTCATATAATAGGCATGCTAAGAAGTTCCTGCTCCTCCCCAGTTCCTCCTCTGCCAACCAACATCCTGGGATGATTCGGTTCCCATCCTTTTTTCCTGGGAGTCCCCCCTTCTTGCATATGACAAAAGCTGAGACCACACACACGCAGGAGCACACACACACACACACACACACACACACACACACACACACACACACACACACACACACACACACACACACACACACACACACACACACACACACACACACACACACACACACACACACACACACACACACACGGATGGCAAATCACAACCTCCAGCCCTGTTTCACAATTTTTACACTGTTCCTACAGATTTTGGCATGCAAAGTGGTATCTCTAAAGTCATGTATTGCCTTCTAAAGTTTGTGTATGCAACGTGACGGTCACTTATCTTCCGATTAGGGAGTCTTACTGGTATCACATTGAGCAACATATTTTTTGACAATCTCCTGAAATAGACTAGGCCAGGGGTCTTCAACAGGGGGTCCGGGGCCCTAGGGGTTGTCAGAGGTACTACAGGGGATCCGGGACCCCTAGGGGTTGTCTAAGGTACTACAGGGGGGCCACCAAATGTTTGTCTGATAGGAACTTTTGTACATTAACCACTTGAACCCTAGAATTCCTTTTCTTAGGGGAACTGTCATAGCAGAAAACAGCAGATCTACAAGCTCACCACGCCTCGTGCTGCGTGGCGTTGTGAGCTTGTAGATCGTCTATTTTTGGCAAAGAGGTTTGGTGTAGGGGAAAAAAGAGCAGACTAGTTTTCTAGGTATTGAGGGTTTAAGGGATTAACTGACAGTGCTTTTCAAACAAATATGAAGCTATGAAATCTATGAAAAGGTAACATATTTGCAACATAATTTTATACAATGTGTAGTGGGGATTCCTGCTTCATCGCTCTCAGCTAAGGGGTCCTTGACCCAGGGGTGTCGCACCAAATTCTGGGCCCTGGGTGCAAGGATTCACTGCGGGCCCCCCATGAATGTTGTTCATAGGGGGAAGGGGGTTTAACCCATTTAGACTGGGAACCCATTACTTTGTGCTTTAACTATTGAAAAATAGCAGATATACAAGCTCACAGCGCTGCACCGAGTGCCGCGCTGCAAGCTTGTAGATCTGCTATTTTTGAAAAATTGTGAGTCTGAATATTTCAAATTCTTTTGAAAAACCTATGTTTCTGTGTCAGTGGTACTCAAACCTTTTCATGTGAAGGACCCCCATCTGAAAATATTTAGTTCCAGGGACCCCCAAGAAGCTTAAAAAATACATATATTAAAAGATTTGCACACATTTTCACAACTTTTTCAAAAATAGCAGATCTACAAGTTGCCGCGCTGTGAGCTTGTATATCTGCTATTTTTCAATAGCTAAAGTATAAAACAATTATGGCCCCTCCACCTTGGGCCCTAGTAACTCAGTCCCTCTTTCCCCCCCACCTTGTGACACCCCTGCCTTGACCTGTTGAAGACGCCTGGACTATTAGGCCTCATGCACGCCCCCACTGTGAGCTTTGGCGCCCTACCCAAGGGGCCCCCGGACCAAAGCTTGGGAAACACTGTGCCACAATAACTACTATATCAGTAGATTTTTACATTCTTTGCACAATAAACTGATTGAGAAAAACATCACGTGACGCAGCCAGGCCCCCTGAGCCTGTCCCATCTGTCACTTTAATGTGAGGGCAATCCCATTCAGCCACAGACACCGTTTTCTCTTTATCACCAGATTTATGCTCTTCTCATCTAATTGGTAGTCCGAGTTGCCTCACAGTGTTAGATTAGATGTAAACAGCTAGATTAAAAAAACAGAGTTTAAATAAAGGCATTTATTAATTTAAGTGAGTCGAGTTGGCTGACCTCACAGTCAAATTTAGAAACAGAATATTAAGCCTCCAGATTATTATAGTTTTAATTCTCCCCCAACAAGTAATTTGTATAATTTATGTTATCTTCACACATACCTTCTCGCTACAAACTTGACATAAAGTGATGCATGCCTCAGTTAGTGTTTAGTCTGCATTGGGGGACTGAAAACAAAAACACTGAAGTTAATTTCACTTTGTTGTTTACACACAAACATTCCCATAGCCTGGAGGATTGCTAGAGCTGCTTGGGTTGTTGCCAGGCAACCACAAACCTGACATTACAAAGAAATGTCAGGTTGTTTTTTATTCTGCATAAAAGAATATATATATAGATAAATAAATACATACATAGGGTGTTCACAGACACCATTAAAAGCTAAGACTATATAGAGTTTCTAAAAGAATAAAAAATAGCATATGGCATTGTTGATGTGCACATTTTGGCAAAGACATTTGGTTCAGAGGGAAAAAAGGACGGGCCGATAATAGGCCCCTGGGGGACACCGATCAACAGAGTATGGTTTAAGGGGCTGCTTTATTATATTATTATATTATAGTAATCATTGCTATATTGTTTGTTCAGTAACAGGCCAGGTCTAGCAACATCTCCAGCTCTCTAATTAACAGAAGATGCACTTCCAGACCAGATGGGACACACATTTCATCTAATCAGCAATGTCTTCATCACTTTCCTAATCATCTCAGTTGTTTATCCTGCAGGCCTGTGATCAGATGAAATCCCAGCCTGAAAATATATATTTTCTGATTACTAAAGAGCTGGAGAGATGCATGGGGAGACCTTTAGCCTTTGAGACTGTCATAGTAGACATATAATGTTTCTTTTATCGATTCTTTATTGATCAAAATGAATCTACTGTATGGCAATCTTGATCCAAGGCTAGGGAGACCCACTTCTATAGAAATGATTACTCAATATAGAGCTAGCCTATTCAGCACTTATTTTAACATCAAACTACAGTAGGCCTACTAGGCCAATGGTCCTCAACCTTTTCAGGCTGTGACCCCCAAAATAATCATATTTTAACTGGGGACCCCCCCCACCCTGACGAGCACTAAGAGTTGAGGCATTACATTTTGTATAACATGGTTCTATTGTGAGGCGTTGTGAGCATGTATATCTAATATTTTCAAAATAATATTTGACAATTTGGCCAATGTTTAATTTGTCATTTTAGAGGTATTAAAAAGTCCTTAAATTGTCACTTTAGAAATGTGCAGACCCTCTATACAATTATACTTTGTTGGTTTGTTTACTGTTGAGTGAGAAAACAATGTTGCACATTAAGTTAATCATCTGGGGGAATAATTTGGGGACCCACCTGGGGGTCCGACCCACAGGTTGAGAACCACTGTACTAGGCTACAACAGCACCTTTTGGTTTGGACAATGTTGTTGTCTCCCCTGACAACCAACTACTAGCCAATCAGGATGTGTGACTGTCCCTCCGGGTTATGGGATGCAGATCCAGATCGCTCTAGCCTCTACTCTAAACTGAACTTGAACTGTAGATGCGATTGTAACTGTTTTGCACGCACTGGATTACTGTCTGCATGTCATCATCTTTATCATCCATCTTCATCATCATGTGGACAAGGCTGCTGCTGGCTCTGTGCGTTCTGGCCGTCGCTGTCAATTATCATGGTAAACAAGACACTCCTTTTCTAACAGTAGACGGTAGAGTATAGAGTTTGATTGTAACTTTCTTAGCCCACGTAAAGTTGTTAAAGTTACACGGAGTTCCATTTTCCTTCTGACGTCGCTGTAGCAACTGCAGTAACAGCACTGACTGCACCTCGCTGGTCTGCACTGACTGTAGGCTACTGCATGGGATCCTATCTTCTGCTGACAAACCCGAGTTGTTGTTTTAATGTTTTTTTTTGTTGTTTTTGGAAGCAGTTTTGTGAATTTGCAATAATTTCTGCTTCAAACTTTGTTCGTTTTTTTAAAAGGCCTATTATAGGCTATATATTTTTTTTTCTTCTAGACATCAACAGGTGCATTTCCGACAGACGTGAATGATGCTTGTAAAACGTTGTATTGGTTTAGCTGGTGCCATGTATCAACATCAAGTTCAACGCATGTGTCTAGAACTGATGTGACAAATTCGAAAATGAGAAATTAACCAGCTTCCCTGCATGTTAAAAGATAGGTGGGCACTGCCTGCCACCAACTAGGAAGAGTAGCCTATGCAACCCTCGGTGTTACATTGGCTATTCTTTCCAAAATGCAAAAAAAAGGGGAAAAGAAAAAAAGATTTTATATATTTTTATTAAGTGAAGTAAAGTACATTATGATGATTAGATTGATTGGTTGATTGAAGAACTTATTAGAAGTTTGCATTAGAAAAAAGTACAGTTTCATGACAGCCCAAATCACTGGTACAAGGTCTACTAAAAGGAGATCCGAGAAAGCCATGGCTTATTTCCCCAGGAACCGCACTTTATGTATCTCATATAAAATTAGAACATGCTAGCTTGTCATGCTTAAACATTCAACATTAAGGTATACTATTTCTACAATTGCAAAAACCTGTATATCATCAAGTCATTTTGGGGCATAAAAAAAGTTGAAGGATAAAATTAAGTCTAATAATGATATATGCATGCATTTTTTTTGGACAAAACAGACAATTTTACATCAAGGTGCCCAAATGTCCCTAGTGCCCACCTATCCTGTATTTATTCTTCCTTCCTTCCTTTCTTTCTTTCTTTCTTTCTTTCTTTCTTTCTTTCTTTCTTTCTAATGCAATGTTTTCCGTTGCATTCCTCACAGAGGCGTCTGGCTTCCTGATCAGAAACAAGTTGCTGGGGAGATGTCTGAAGGTCCACAGCGGAGGCAGGGTGGCTCTGGAGGAATGCAGCCCTGGCTCACCCTTACAGGAGTGGCGCTGGGTGCCCGGGGGCCCCCGCTGGGTGCCCGGGGGCCCCGGGGGGAGCAGCCACCCCCACCACGGCGGCCACGCCATCAGTAACCAGCACACGGGGGAGTGTCTGACGGCGCCGCGGGGCGAGTACGAGGGTGTCAGCATGCAGGTTGGGCTGTCACAATTCATCACATGATCGCAATTATTTGCGATAATTGTCATAATCATTTCCGTCTTGAGAAAGGTTCGATATTTTGAAACATTTAAAAAAATAGTCTGTAGATAGATCTCTAGAAGTTTGCTATTTCCACTATTTTGTAACAATGATTAAATTATGTGGCATATTTTATAATAATAATAATAATAATAATACATCAGACTTATATAGCGCTTTTCAAGGTACCCAAAGTCACTTTACAAAACAACATTTAAAAAAAAGTAATAAACAACTTTAAGACTAAGAGAGCAGGGACACAGAACACATTAAAATAGCAAAGCCCTATTTTTGCTTTATGGGTGAATTCCAGGAGGTTGGCACATTGCCAGACCTGAGGGGGCAGGAGGGATCATGGGGTTTGATGAGGTTAGAGAGACAGTTGGGAGCCTGGTTGTTGAGGGCCTTGTAGGTGGTGATCAGTATTCTGAAATCAATTATTTTATTATTATATTATTATTGGTATTGGTCATTGTATTGTCATTATCATTTCTTTGTGTATTTAGGTTTTTGACGTATATATTGTGCAACTTTAGTTTACAAAGCCCTAAAATCCACACAATTAAATTGTCAATCGCAATTATTTGTATGATGACGAATCGTCAAGTACAATCCAGTGTTGATTTCGTCGACTAAAACTATGGCGAAAAATGTTTGTCGACTGCGTTTTTTTCACTGACGAAAACTAAGTAAAAACAAAATAAAAACTAAGCTGTGATGACTAAAACTAAGACTAAATATATTGACAATTTCGTCAACAAAATAAAAACTAGACTAAAACGTTAGGGAGGGACTAGTGGAGAAGAGAGTAATTTTTTGTTTGGTTGCTCTCAGGTGTTGTGTGCGCAACGCGTTGTGAGCTTGTAGATCGGCTATTTTCAGCACACAACCAAGTGTAAAATCAGCCATTACAATGTCATCAAGGCCTGCCAAAATACATTTTAGTTGACTAAATCAACTGTAGATTTAGTCACCTAAAATCTTATGATATTTAGTCGACTAAAATTAGACTAAAACTAAAACTTTTCAGGTGACTAAATTGTGACTAAACTAAAAGACATTTTATTCAAAAGACTATGACTAGAACAAAATCTTAACAAAATTTGCTGTCAAAAACAACACTGGTATAATCTCTTAATAATCTCATAATGGTGACAACCCTACATGTGCAGGCCTGTGTATTAAACTCTGGCGGCGAAGCTGAAGACGCGGCTCCTCCTGGAGAAGGAGGAGAGGAGGAGATGTACAGGACCAGAGAGACGGGCAGCAGCCAAGCCTGGACCTGCAACAAGAAGGGTCTTCTCAGCCTGGCGGGGGGCAAGGGGCTGCACCTCAGCGCCACCCAGCAGTCCACCCTGGTGTTCCTCTCCAAGGACCACAAGCAGGTATGAACAGGCCTGCCACAGTTAGGGATGGGACGATAAGAAACATTTCATATCACGATTATTGTGACCGAAGAAAACGCGTTTTATGATATTATCGCTATAATCAAAAATCCTGGGGTGGAACATTTTCCCTAAAAAAATAGCAGATCTACAAGCTCACAGCGCATCGCGCTTGTGATTGGCTATTTTTTGGCAAAGAGATTTGGCAGAGTGAAAAAAAAGACTGTATCAAGTACGTTATTTACAAGTCTGTTTTACCAATTATGGAGGGTTACCAAGGGTACCAAAGTGGATGTGCAGCTTGGCAAATAAAAAGTGAATTCATCCCAGTGCATGACGGGAGGACGATTTCACGATAAATTAAATCTCCATGATACGATTATTGCGAGTGTATTTTAAACGATAAGCGATAATAGCGATTATCGCCCCATCCCTATTCCCTAGTCACAATTATGACATAATTGCCATTCTTTTTTGTCTCCATGCTCTTCTATTGAGACAAGTCATATCTCACAGGAGCTAACACAGATTCTGACCTGATGGTGGATTTAATCCCTGAATAAAGCAGGCAGGCTCTATTAGCTCCATGGAAAACAAACCGGGTTCAAACCTGTGGTAGAAGAGGAACAATACATAGAAGTGCACACACACACACACACACACACACACACACACACACACACACACACACACACACACACACACACACACACACACACACACACACACACACACACACACACACACACACACACACACACACACACACACACACCTGGTAACCTGATTGGAGCTCTGGAGTGAAACCGGAGACACTCAGACAACGGAGGGAACAAAGGCACATCAGAAAGCCCTTTTGTTTGTTTATTGTCAAACTACTGTGAAACTGAGAACCATGCATTATAATAGAGGGACAAAAACACTACATTTGGGGTTCAAAGTGATATTCTTTGTTAAATTAAGTGCCAACTAGTTCTACAGTATATTCTGATGTAGGTACGTTTGCTCAATAACAGAAAATACTGTACATGTTAAGCTTTTCATCCAATCAGGAGAGAGAGAACTCATACAGGATAAACAAGTGGATTTGGAAGTGAAGAAACGACAAACTGAGCAGAAATGGAACACTGTCAGATTGTAGCTGATGAATGGCTTCTCTCTCCTAAATGGATGAAATTGGTGACCCACCTCAAAGTTTGAAGATTTGAAGACCCCTGTTACTGAATATAGTAATGATTACTGAAATTCTTTATCCAATATGTGAATAATCAAACAGATCAAACAGAAGATTATTCAAGTAAAATTGTTCGAAATCGAAGTCAAGAATCCGTTTAGTGATGTGTCATGTAAAATGTTCCTAGTAAAGAAACAGAATAATCTGCACATCCAATAGCTTACATTAAAATGTAAATATGAGAATGAGAATGCATTTGTAAACCTGTAATAACATCACAGGTTTACAGGTGTAAAACAGTGGGTGAAATGTCGTTCTTGTGCAAGTTCCATCTTTTTATCCAAACATTGTCCCAAAAACCATGTGTGACTGGGTTAGGGTTTGTCTACTTTACAAGCCCACAAACTTGCAGAACGGCAATTATTTCTGCTGTATTGACTACAATAAAACAATAATAATTACAAAATGATAATTTTATTAACATCGCTTTTTTTATAATCGACTAGTTGAATGAACGGTTTCACCACTACATTAGATGATCTAAATCAGTGTTTCTCAACCACTGTGCTGTGCCTGGGGACCTTTGGTGTGCCCCTGAGGAGGTCAAGTGTGCCACCTGAAACTGCTTGAAAACCAGTATTGTATTTAAACTAGTGAAAACAGCCGATCTACAAGCACACAACGCCTCGCGGTGCGAGGCGTTGTGTGCTTGTAGATCTGCTGTTTTCACTACTGTTGTGCGACAGCCTTGTATGATGAAGCAGAGCTTTACTTTGCGAAGAAACGTACACATTTGAAACTTGGAGATACAAGGTTTCTTCCCGACAGTGACGATATACTGTATACACCCCCGTATTATGTTGGTGTGCCCATGGATTCTTGGGACATGAAAAGTGTGCCCATGCAGAAAAAAGGTTGAGAAACACTGATCTAAATAGCCCCACTCTGTCCCTAATAGCAGGGCACTCGGTGGAGGACACTGGACAACCAGACGGTGTGCAGTGAGAGAGACAGCCATCACCCTCCCCATCACCACCTGGACGCAGCACTGGTACCTGGCTCTGTGCCAAGTGCCATGTCCAACTCACATCAACAACAGCCTCTACCAAGTAAGTAAGACAACAGCCAAGGTCCAACGGCTTTGAATTAATTTGATACAAGTATTCCCTTTCCTAGTTAAACCCATGTACCTGCTACAAACTGCAATGACGTCCACAATCACAACGCCAGAGGGAGCTCCCAGATTGTACGCAGATTTGGCATAAACATTCGTTCTCCTGTTATTTCACAAAAATGTGAGACGTCCTACCAACAGTAATAGTAATGTATATGTGTCTGTCATTGTTTCGATTAATTGAGTACAAAGCCCCCCAATGGAAAACATCTTTCTTGGGTTTAAATCCTCTTAGCAGACCTTGTATTGAACAGTACTTTCCTGTAATAAATTTGAAATAGTTTTGAAATGATGCAAGTTATTTGTCATATCTGCTCTACGAAGCCTAACAGCCAAACAGAAATTATTCATGATGTTCCAATGTTCAACTAAACAATGAACTCAATTAAATCAAGTCGATTAAAATGTCACAATCGTGACAGCCCTACTGCTGTGAATAAAATTCTAAAAGTGAGAACGCTCCTTCCTTTGACTTCTTGTTTTGCATGGATTCTTCTCACTGCCAACTCCCTAAATCTACACCCACTTCCACACATTTCATATACGACTTAATGTTTGTTTTTATTGGCCATTTTGTGATGTTAGTCGCATAGGCGGCTGCCTTTCCCATCGGGCTGCAGATTGGATTAGAATGATGAAGGCTCTCAGGCTGAGGATGGGCTGGATGTTGAGATCATATTAGTTAAGTGCTTTTCTTACCAATCGATATAAACCTACTGCCCTCGTCTGGGAGGGGCGGGGGCGTGACTCAGCATGATTCATGAAACCATCTCTCAACTGATTTGTGAACTGGTTTATGTATTGTACAAATAGATATCCCTCTCTCTCTCACTCACTCAGTCTCTGTCTCCCTCCAAACCGTATAACCCACCATTGAGTTCTTTATCTGATGATAATTAACCACAAAAATGCCCAAAATTAAGAAAATACTTTGAAAATATCTTTAAAGCAGTCAGTGCAGTGTTGCAGTATTTGTATATTCCATATACAAATTCAGGATCCATTAATAGGCCTACTTTTTCCCAGAGGGTCTAGAGAGAAGAAATCAGATTATCTTCTATGCTCATGTGATGACTATAAAAGTCATCACAATAAATTGGTTTATTCTAGGGGTGTAACGATACATTTTAACTGCGATACGATACGATACAAATCACGATGCATGGTTAACAATACGATACATGGACTATATTGGTTCATTCATGGCGATACGATATGATTCGATTCAATGATTTAAAATCGATATAGTAACTATTTAGCAAAGAAATGAAATCTGTGTAAAACGTGTAAAAGATCTATTATTATGGAAGTAAACGCTGTGATTCTCTAGCAAATACATGGACATTATATTTCAACAGATATAGGCAAACCCACCTTGACATGATCACAGAGATTACACACATTTATCGATAGATCAAGAGTAGCTATATGGAAAGGAAAGGTAATTAGACCCCTCTTTTTCATTTTCCCTCTTAAAATTGCCAAATACAAGGCACAAATGCTTAGATTCTATACAATCAATTATTTGCATTGCAAAACGATTCGATACCGATTACCGCATTTTAAAACGATACGATGCGATACAAAGCCAAAACGATACGATATTTTACTTTTTACACAGACCCCCACCCCAATCCCAACCCCTTTCTTTATTTGTATTATATAGACTGGCAATAAAAAAATTAAAAATTAAAATAAAAACTATTAATAAATATATTAATACAATAATATATAAATTGTGATGTTACTACAACACAAACGACAACAACTAAAAACTCAACCCACCCAAAAAAGGTTCATAGATAGAAAAACCTTTGAGCAGACGAGATAAACATGATCAACTCTGTTGCATGATCAGTTGTGAAATGTCTAGGGTTTATAAATGTCTAGGGTTTATAAATGTCTAGGGTTTATAAATGTCTAGGGTTTATAAATGTCTAGGGTTTATAAATGTCTAGGGTTTATAAATGTCTAGGGTTTATAAATGTCTAGGGTTTATAAATGTCTAGGGTTTATGTAAATGTAACTGAAATGACTTCATTGTTCCTTCCTGTCCAGTTGAAGGTGTAATGGACCCTGCTGTCACAGAGTCTCCTTTAAACCAAACTATAACGTCTTCAGAAGATCCCACCATGGTGTTCTTCACCATGGACTACGGTGAGTTTTTGCTGCATTCAAGATGTAACTATTTTAAGGGATAACATCTCGCTCAGCGGTCGTTATCAAGTGATAGGAGCCCAACAGGTTGATATGCCACCGACGCGGCGCATTAAATGAATTAATACATTGACCCAAGTAAAAGTAACCTACAGCCAAGCTGTAGGTTACTTTAACATCCAACTTTTTCTTTTTCCCACATGCACGTGTTAGGGGTTAGGAGCTGATGTTTGACCTGCATAAATGTAGGTACAGCTCCTTCACCACTAGGGGGAGCTAAACGTTAGGAAAAGAGAAGGAATGTTTTATGGTGGGTGTATTGTAGTATGTGTGTGAGAGAGAGTCAATAGCCTTTTATTATCAGTTTGTGTGAGAAATTGTGAGAAAAAAAAACTGCATTAGTCAAAGGTTCATTCATGGCTCACAGACATAGAAGTGTTGTATACTGCAGTATGTTGAAATGCATATGCATGACGTTGTAATGTTGAGTTAATTCACATGCAGGAATGGGCTGGAAGATAACCATGCTGGTGCTGAGCTCCTTGGCTCTGGTGCTGGGCACTGTGATTCTCATCGTCAATGTTTACGCCAACAGGTGAGAACCCACGCACGTACGCACGCACGCACACACACACGTACGTACGTACGCACACACACACACACACACACACACACACACACACACACACACACACGTACGCATACACTAGGGCATTCACGAATATAGATTTTTAGTATTCGAATTATTCTACCTCAAAGTATCCCAATAGTCGAATATTCGACAGGACTGACCAAACTGTCAAATATTAAGTAAGCAAGAGGCGAACATTGTGAAAATAGCAGATCTACATGCTCACAACGCCTCGCAAAGGCGTGTGAGCATGTAGATCTGCTATTTTCACAATATTTATCTGTGGAACCGAGTCACATTAAATGTAATACCTACAATTCCAAGTGCTTGTCAGGGTGGGGGTCCCCAGTTCAAATATGTTTGTTTTGGGGGTCACGGGCTAAAAAAGTTTGAGAACCCCTGGTATAGAGCATTAACACATTCATCCACCAGGGGCATTGACAACTCATTCTTATGACTTCCTATCTAGCCAAGCTTTATAAACTATATATTTTTTAAAGAGAAAACAATAAAACGATAAAAAAGCGGATATACGACTTCGGTGAACAACGTCGAATAGTGAATTTGATATTCGAATATTCGAATATTTGGTGAATGCCCTAGCATACACACTAGGGTGGATCTTAAATTACCTTTTTTTGATTTTCTTGAGTCTCACCCCCGAATTATGTTCCAATGTACAAAAAACTGCTTTGGTTCAAATTTGGTTGAATTTGAAGCATATTTAGAGGTAGCTCAATCAAGTCAAAGATTGTACATTTTATTGGTCAAAATCGAATTGCACTGCAGGCACATATAAGTTATACATTATACATTATTCTTATACTAAGCACAGAAATTATATTTTTTTAAGCTTACAAATCTAAACACAAATCTGATTACATGTTTGTCATATGTCAATCCAGAATTAATGTATTGTAGGAAATAGCAAAGCAAAGAATGACAATTTGCTATTTTTCATTTAACGTGCACAATGACATGTCTTTATTGCACACTCTTCAATCACACTCACAACACACAACAAGCACACAGTCCCACTTCCTTGTTTACCCCCAAAACCCCTGAAAGTCACTGCAGTATTTAATAGTAATTCAGTAGTTACTGATCAATTAAAGTTTGTTTATGGCTATCGGGATACTTGTGCCGATGGTTCTGCACAATTTGCAGCAAGTATTGGAGTTGGGACTCATCTTTAGTAATGAGACCACAATATTCTTGTATTAGGGCAACCCCACGCTCTGCATGATCATTGACAACATTCATCGCCTTCACTACAGCCAGAGCTTCTTGGTAGTCCACCCTGGGCTCCCATTCATCGGGATCAACGTCAAGGAAGTCATCTGGGAGATCCATCATTTTGAAAAGCACCTTGGATTTGGGAAACACAAAATCTTCAATGTTCTTCCTTGCAATTGTTCCAAGGTCAACAGTAATTCTCTTCATATGCCCCTGTTCATCATCTTCATTTCCATCTTTCATGGCTCTCACCATCAGCCTCTTCGTTTGCGCGCTCAATTGACTGTCAAACATTGCAAGTCTGACGATCTCTGGAGCCAAATACCATAAGTGATTGGAACACTTTTGAGAAGCAGCTTTAGACACCTCAGCATTTATTGATGAATATTCCAGCAACGATTTTAACAGCTGCCAAGTCATTTAGTGGAGCGCTGACAGCAACAGGTGCCATCATCCATGCCTTCACATAAATGCAAACTGTAAACATGCACAAATCCATGCATGCTTTTTCTTCCCTGAGGGTCAGTTTGAATTGGCCATGAAACATCCAGATCTTCAAACAATAAATAACCTTTGCCATCCAACGGGCATGATGGGTAGCTACTGGAGCTCTGAACCAGATACATCGCTGCTCAAGGTATCCGGTTCATCAATAAATGCTGAGGTGTCTAAAGCTGCTTCTCAAAGGTTTTCCAATCACTTATGGTGAACAGGGGCATATGAAGAGAATTACTGTTGACCTTGGAACAATTGCAAGGAAGAACATTGAAGATTTTGTGTCTCCCAAATCCAAGGTGCTTTTCAAAATGATGGATCTCCCAGATGACTTCCTTGACGTTGATCCCGATGAGTGGGAGCCCAGGGTGGACTACCAAGAAGCTCTGGCTGTAGTGAAGGCGATGAATGTTGTCAATGATCATGCAGAGCGTGGGGTTGCCCTAATACAAGAATATCGTGGTCTCATTACTAAAGATGAGTCCCAACTCCAATACTTGCTGCAAATTGTGCAGAACCATCGGCACAAGTATCCCGATAGCCGTAAACAAACTTTAATTGATCAGTAACTACTGAATTACTATTAAATACTGCAGTGACTTTCAGGGGTTTTGGGGGTAAACAAGGAAGTGAGGCTGTGTGCTTGTTGTGTGTTGTGAGTATGATTGAAGCAATAAAGACATGTCATTTTGCACGTTAAATGAAAAATAGCAATTTGTCATTCTTTGCTTTGCTATTTCCTACAATATATTAATTCTGGTTCGACATATGACAAACATGTAATCAGATTTGTGTTTAGATTTGTAAGCTTAAAAAAATATAATTTCTGTGATTAGTATAAGAATAATGTGTAATGTATAACTTAAATGTGCCTGCAGTGCAATTCGATTTTGACCAATAAAATGTACAATATTTGGCTTGATTGAGCTACCTCTAAATATGCTTGAAATTCAACCAAATTTTTACCAAAGCAGTTTTTTGTACATTGGAACATAATTGGGGGGTGAGACTCAAGAAAATCTAAAAAAGGTCATTTAAGATCCACCCTAATACACACGCACACACGCATGCATACACACACACGCACACACACACGTTAGTTTGACAAACATTTTAGAATAGCAATTCTATAAATGCCATTTTAAACCCTAAGCCTAATCGCCTGTGGTGTAAAAAGTAACTAAGTACATTTACTTAAGTACAATTTTTTTGTATTTGTAATTTTACTATTTCCAAATTCCAATACTTTTACTTCTACTCCACTACATCTCAGATCCAAATATTTATTTGAACTTGTTTAGTTACTTTGTAGATTATTGTTACAAAACATACATTAACCACTTCAGCCATATACTGTATACATGTAGGCCATTTGAAAATAGCAGATCTACAAGCTCACAATGCAACGCGATGCAACGCATTGTGAGCTTGTAGATCTGCTGTTTATTTTTAAACATTTGAAAACTTGTGAAATGGGACATTCTGCATAATGAGTACGTTCTACTTTTGTACTTTTAAGTACATTTTGAAGCCAATACTTTTGTACTTTTACTCAAGTAAATTTGTCATTTCCGGACTTTTACTTGTAAGGGTGCCCTCACACCAAAATACCTAGAGTGGAATCCGCCAATGCATTTCAATTAGAATGGAGCGTTTGTGCAGAAATCCTCTCCTGTCAAAAAAAACGCTCCATTCTCATTGAAATGCATTGGCGGATTCCACTCTAGGTATTTTGGTGTGAGGGCACCCTAAGGCTGCACCCACACCAGGTATTTTGGTGTGAGGGCACCCTAAGGCTGCACCCACACCAAAGTACCTATGAGAGTGGAATCCCCATTCCGACAATGCATTTCAATGGGAAGGGGCCGGTTTCATGCCAGTAGAGGATTTCTGCGCGCCGCGCCGACCTTGTGTTTATGCTGGAGCAGACAATTTCTCCGCTTTTCGCTCTCTGTCCAATCGGGTGAGTCGAAGGCGGAATGGGGAGGGTTCTGGAAGTGACTGACAGGTGCGGGACCGGCTTTGGGACAGAATGCCCTCTGTGCGTTTTCAGTCAGCCGCGAACAAAAAGAGTTTATCCGCTGGTGAACATACTTTGGTGTGAGTGCAGCCTCACAGAGTATTTCTACATTGCAGTATTGATACTTTTACTTAAAGGGGCACTCCACCACTTTTCAACCTATGTTCATATAATTGGTCCTCACTCAAAAATAGCTTTTTTTCTTTTTCTTTTCTCAGAGGAGGGCTGTGGGCGTCTTGTGACATCATCGATTGCCAATCCAGCTTAGAAACTGCAGGCTTTCTATTCCTGAAAATTTGCAATTTTAAAGTGGAAGCCATTGTTCTCGCTATAATAAAAATCTAAATATTTTTTTCAAAAATATAGATTTCTTTTTTTTTTTTTGGAAAATGATGATGTCACAAGACGATGGATTCTGAACTTCCCACAGCTCTCCTAGGAGACTTGGACTGAGTAGAATAGTTTTTTGATATTTTATCATGAACATTAGTGAGGACCTATTATATGAAGACAGGTTGAAAAGTGGTGAACTACTCCTTTAAGTAACACATGCGAGTACCTTTTCCATCACTGGCCTGTGGAATACCTAGCTGCAAAATAGCCTATCTACAAGATCACTCCATCTGCTGTTCTCTGTGTGGCACACCGGCACCCAACCAAGTATAAACCAGGCTGCCCCCCATTTTTAGCCCAAGGAATGTTTTTTGTGCAAAACAAATGCTTGCAATGGATTCAGCATCATGACAAACCCCTAGTTAGACCCCTCACATCCTACTTAAATAGGGTATTTTCCTTCTGTATAGAAAGTCGATGGGAGCCCAACTTAATTTGGCCGCTGTGGCGACCTTGAAGGTCGCCGACTCGGGCGCCCTAGCTAAATCATTAGAGCAAGCCCTGGGCTACATCTGTGCAAAATTTGGCGCTTTTAGACTGATTAGCACGAAATGACCATTCCATCTCCCTAAGGCCTCCGACTACCACCTCCCCGCCCACAGGCAGAGGCGTCCCCTCTGCCCTGATGATCATCAACATAAACAGTTTAACAAAACCAAAACACAGCCTGAGAGCTGTGTCTTTCTACAGGGAAACACACCAGCACAATGATATAGAGTCTGATAAGAGGGACATGACAGCTAAAATATTCATATAGATAAATAAAGAGGGACATGACAGCTAAAATATTCAATAAGATAAATAAAATAGGCTCAAAGTTACAGTTTACTTCTAACCATAAAACATAGGGGTGTAACGATACATTTTAATAGCGATTTGATACATATCACGATACATGGTTGACGATACGATACATGGACGATATTGATTAATTCATGGTGATACGATTCGATTCAATGATTCAAAATTGATATAGTAACTATTTAGCAAAGAAATTAAATCTGTGTGAAAGGTGTGGATAGTGCAGGTTTTTATGGGAAACATGTATTATTATGGATAAAAATAAGTAAACACAGTGATTATCTGCCAAATACATGGACATTGTATATTGACAAACCTGCACCTTGACATGAACCCAGAGATTACACACATTGAAAGGAAAAGTAATTAAACCCCTCCTTTTAATTTTTCCTTCTTAAAAATGCTAAATACAATGCACAAGTAGGTAGTATCGATACAATCGATTCTTTGCACTGCCGATTCGATACAAAATAAAACGATACCATTCGATTTTAGCTGTTTTCATTTCGATATACTTTGATTTTTTAAGTAAAAAAATATATTTCGATACAGTTACTATATCGTTACACCCCTAATAAAACAACATATAATCGCCAGTAGGACAAATTCAGATTGCTATTAAATTGTCTGAATGTACTGTATATACATAGCAGCGGTTCTCCAAGGGTGCTTTTTTACCGGCAAAGAACCGGTTCTGGTTCTTTCTCCCGCCTATGAGATGAACCAGAGGTTCTTTCTCCCGCCTATGGGATGAACCAGAGGTTCTTTCTCCCGCCTATGGGATGAACCAGAGGTTCTTTCTCCCGCCTATGGGATGAACCAGAGGTGAGCTTTTCCACCAAGAACCCAGTTGGTTCCGAACCGTAAAATTTGGTTCGGAAAGGGAACCACAAAATCCTTGGTTCCTCTGGTTCAATCATGGTTCAATCTGGTGGAAACGCAAGCCGGTTCGCGGCTGGTTCACAAGAACGAACCAAGGTTAAAAGAAAGTTGAACAGCACTGGTTCTTGAACCAAGGTTCTTTTGGTGGAAAAGGCCCCAAAGTCTTGGGACACCCAGCTGTCCTTGAGGGGGTTCCAGGGGGTCCCCAGTAAAATGTCTTAATACAGCATAACAGTCTGTTTAACCACTTAAACTAATACATTTAATACATTGGCTAGATTTACAAGCTCACAGTCACAACATGTTAGCCATTTTCCTGGCACAACATATTTTCAGACGGGGTTCCGCAGCCAAATACATATTTATTTGGGGGTCCCTTTACAAAAATGGCGATGAGTGTGTTTTGGGGCGAGCGTTCCGGTTACCTGCTGTAGCATACTGTAAATACTGTAGAAGGCAATAGAAGGATAATCTGTGGTACAGAGAATCAAATCCCTCAAAGATCCAATTCCATGGAAAGAAATGCAATTGCCGCACAAATGGCATCTGCATTGATTTATCAACAAAATATTAAAAAACATTTCTCAACCATAAAGTGACATGGTGCTTGAATACAGCCCATAATTGCATGATAGTATGAAAATTATATCACAACTATCATGTAATTATGGGCTGTATTTAAGCCCATCACTTTTTATGTCACTTATGGTTGAGTTGTCATTGTGACCGAACATTGACCTTTTTAATAAATCATTTTAGATTTGACAAGTGTGTGCTGGAATTTTTCTATGGAATTTAATTGATATATTTTTTATCCGAAGCGTGCTATATTTTATATCCTGTGGTGCTTCCCTGTCATCTATGGTGCTTCCTGTGGTGCTTCCCTCCCTGTGCACCATAGGATGGACCCTCCAAAAAAACGCGGGCAAAAATCCTTGTAGGCTAGTAAGGGGAACATAAGAAAATATGCAAAGTAAATCGTTTACCAATACATTTCTTCACCAATGTGTTTTCTAAAGGTGTGTAATAATATGTACTAAAAGGTTGAAATTCAACTCCCGGGGGAAACTTCATAAAAAAACTGATTTGTGTTTGTGTCCCATTAATTTACTATACAAGAAGAAAATACAAAAATAAAATAACAATCTTACATGGCTTTCCGTGCCAAAGAGATGCAGCTTAAAGCTGCTGTAGTCAAAACCAAAAGATGACAGATACAGTACATAAGTTCAAGATATGTAAAAAAAATTATACTCTCTCTCTCTCCCCCCCAACCCCCCTCAGTCGGAAGAAGGTGGTGTGCGTGTTGAAATCCTACACTCCCAGGGAGGAGGTGAGCCAGCCGGGGTCTCCCGTCCCCAACGAGAGAGCGCCGCTGACCAAGCACGCCATGCGCCTCCCTCACTCCTCCCCGCCTCTGCAGCGAGGGGAGATCCTCATCCAGTGGAAAGATGGCACGGTTACCCCTCTCTACGAAGCTTAACGGTTACCCCTCTCTACGAAGCTTAGAAGTCACACCGTTCTGTGTGTGTGTGTGTGTGTGTGTGTGTGTGTGTGTGTGTGTGTGTGTGTGTGTGTGTGTGTGTGAGAGAGAGAGAGAGAGAAAGAGCATGTGATTTAGTGTGTGTGGACTGCCTATGAATACTAATGGTAAAAGGAACAGACATACATGGATCATAAGGTTAGTTTTCGATACCGCAGATTAGGATTAGAATCCGGAACTGGAGTAATTCGGGAGGAACCGGATCCTACATTGTGGAACGGGAATCGGTTCCATCACATTTGGAACCGTTTCTTGGGACGGGTTTTATCGACACCGTCAGAGCTGCAGTGTGGACTTCGCGTCTGTTAGACAATTACAATACCGATGGTTCTCAAACGTTTACATTTCATGGACCACCATAACTCTGAGAGCTGTGCATGGGTCATTTTGGTTCCATTTGTACACTCTCAGAGTTACAGACCTGTTAGGGACCATTTGGAACCCCATATACAGTAGGCATCGTTAAAATCCTAAAGTATCCCAATACTGCTGCAGATATCTGCCTGCTTACTGTACATAATCTGTAGGGCATTTTCAGTACGGCTGAACCATTGATATAGAAGTTATAGACAGGCCATAAGGACCTGACTAATATGTTCACCAGCATGTGGGGGACTTGATGATGCTTGGATACCAGATAATTAATGCATCTTCACATCAAACAAATGCATCACAGCGATGTATTTATTATCGTAAATAAAATCATCTGCGCATAGTTTAACATTATAACATTTGTGGACAACGCATTTTCAAATTGGTTTCTTGCATCGCTCCTGGGGCGTAAGGACCTTTAAGCTTAATGTATACAACATTGGTGCGACGGTAAGCAACACCGTCGCAATACAGAGTATAAATTAGGCTTTAGTAGCAGGGGGGGGGGGGGCGTGGTCAAGTCATGAAAACATTGTAGATCATACTGGGTCTTTCCCGTAAATGTCTTGGAGAGCTCATGGATGTGGACCGGTGTTGGAGAGGCGTGCTGTAGCTGGCCAGGTTCAGATGAAAGCTGTCTCGACACTGCCAGACGAGTGAAGTGCACAAAAGCCCATAACAATATAAAGGAGAGAGAGGAGTGCAGCTTGTCCACAGGTGTTGGAGATGTGAGTGTCGGGTGGATTCTGTAAGTGCAGCAGATTGAATAATGGTGGTGTAACTGTAGAACCTCTCTGTTGTATGTGTAGAATTACCAATAACACGTTTTAAAAGCTAAAACAAGCGATAGCCCAGGCTTGTGCTGTAGAAAGGGAAAAGCTCTTAGAAATGTATAGTTTAATTCACTGGCGTGAAGTGAGCTCAGGTGTGCTGTGCTGTGAACCGGCGTTATGTTGTGTAGAAATCCGGCGATTGAAGGCCTTCTGTTTGACGTTTGCCTGAGTGAAATGGAGCGGTTGTGTATGTTTTATCGTGGTTATCAACTTCAATGTTTCCAGTCAATGTTTCTGTTGTTTGTGTGGCTCTATGTAGGCTTGGTGTGACCTTTCAGAAACACAAATAAGTGCCTTGCAATTGTGTGACATTATGTTGGTGTGCCACTGCAATACAAGGCTGAGAACCACTTGAGTTATGCATAGACAAGTTGTTTGTCGCACAGTATTATATCAGCCGTATATAGATTATGTCAAACGTTTTAAGGAAAAAAAGGCTGAATGTATTGACTAGGGTTGGGCAGTACAATGGTAATATGGTAACCCGAGGCGTTTGGAAATTACGACGGTATCCATTTCAACGCTGTTACGAAACAGTGATGCAATGCAAAGATAACAGCATGTGTACGTGTTCTCTTCCACTGAAGCTCGCTCTGAGCCATGCAGAGTTGACTGTCCCTGTACCTCGCTTAAAGAACCAGTGAGGTACAGTATATATACCAGGGGTCTTCAACGTTTTCAGGCCAGGGACCCCCAAACTGATGGGGAGATGGAGCAGGGACCCCCTACCACCTCTGGGGGTCGGGGCTACAACAACATAGCAGGGTGGCCATACCACTGCCATTTCTAAACATACTACTTAAAGGGGAAGACCACCCATTTTCAATATTGAACTATGTCATTAATATACCTTAGAGGAGTTGTGTGGAAATAGAAAACTAGTTCCCCCTCTTCTGTGTTGCCTAAAACTGGAGGATTGATTTTGGGGTTTGTATTGCAAATTACAACTTGATGACATCACACATTGTACTTTACAATACAAACCCCCAAATCAGTCCTCCAGTTCTAGGAAACACAGAAGAGGGGGAACTTTTTTTTAATTTCCACACAACTCCTCTAAGGTATATTAATGACATATGTTCAATATTGAAAATGGGTGGTCTTCCCCTTTAGGTACGTATTAACTGAGAACCAATGTCAATACTATCAACAATCTGTCAATTGCACAGTAATCATACAAGCTAAAAAAAAAATCATGATTTATTTTTAACATAATATATGTGGAACATGTTAGAATGGCGGACCCCCTGCAGTACTGCAGTACCCCTGTTGAAGACCTCTGATATATACAGTATAGGAATATAATTAATAGGAATCATCAAAGGGCACCGCTAAAGAAACCGACCGTTAAAAGGGAAATTGTTAAAATCCTAAAGGATCCCAACCCGGCACAGACCGCAGCCATATTAAGATCATTGGCAGAGAGTCATTTTACTGTACACTGGATTGTCACATGACATGTGCAGCTACTGTACTGTCTTATGTGGCAGAATATTGACGAGTACCCTGATGCTAGGCAGGGTTGGCACGACGGACAGCAGTCGTGACAATACTGTACTGTATGTGTTCTAACTTATTTGTTAGAGAATGTATTTTGTAATATTTCTTTTTTTATGGCTAAACCAACACAAAGGAAGGGGAGAGGGGAATTTAATGTGATTTTTGAGGGGAATCTAATGTTAACATAACGTGGTGAGATTAACTCTGTTATAGGCCTATGCTAAAGTGGTGTTATTAGCCTATGTTTTGTGAAGGGGTTACTGTAGACTCCAGACACATGGAAATGTGTGTAAATAAGTGTATTTCTGTCCATCATGTATTGATGTGCATTGAGGTGCAAAGATGGCTCCCTCCAATGCCATGCAAGTTTTCTTTGTATGAACAATTAATACCGACCAACCGTAGTATACTGACCAAGTTGTATTGTATGTGTTATTGTTTACAGGTAATGCTAGAGCCAGAATGTAAAAAAAAAGGGAATGCTAGATGGAGGGGGTGTTGATTGAGATGCTCTCAGTGGCTCATGTAAAATCAGATTAATCGGCAAAATACTTTCAGATGTAGAGAAAATAAATTGTTATTTTAACTGAATTTGATGTTAAATATAAACACCAGGGGGTGGCGAATGCAATTGCCATTCCCTGGTGCCCCAAATGAAACCCTAGCTGCTGGTAGATTATCTACAGTCTATAATATGGATTATGTCACAGTGTCACTGACTTCGTATGACATTTGTACTAACGGACATTGTTTATCTTCATAACCATGTCATATTTACACATGTAATGTGTGCCATGTTTTTGAGCTGAATTAGATTAGTCATAGATGATGAACATCGTCAGTGAGCTAACCTAACTAAAATAAAAATGTATTAAGTGATGGAAAAGTCTTGTTTTTAATTGGCAGTACAGTTAGTACTGTACATTTCTGACCTATACAGTGAAAATATAAATACGTTTGTTTAATAAATATAGATTTACAGAAGACACAAACACACACACATTGATACAGAGCTCGGTGTGGTGTCCCTTGCATTTCGTCCTCCTTCGCGTGGTCCTCGTGTCTGGTAGGTAGTTTTGTTCTTTTTGCCTTTATATACATTTTATTTTATTCTATATGACGGGTTATTCGTACAAATAATTTACACAAAACAAACACACACACACACACACACACACACACACACACACACACACACACACACACACACACACACACACACACACACACACACACACACACACACACACACACACACACACACACACACACACACACACACACAGAGAGAGAGACACTCACACACAAAGAACTAAAAATGTGTACACACACAGAGACAAGCTGTGACATTTCTCATGGTAAACTGCGACCTTCGCTTGCGATAAGACACCGAAGAATGAAGCACATGTCCTCCTCCCTATGGATCATGGACGATCCTCAGAGGGACACAGCCGAGTCGGATCCGGGGGCCTGGGCCGAACGGGACTCGGCGGGCCTGGCCTCGGAATTGTAGGGGGTCTGCACCGGGAGTAATCGAGGGCCCTGGCCAAGTTGGTTGTGTGGGCCACGGAAGTGGGGCAAGACAAATGGGCGCACCAAAACCAGGCCCGCGGTCAAGGCGGTTGGGGGGCGGCCATGTTGATAGTCCTTGCTGGAGTGAATGTCAAAAGTTGGTGAGTATGTCAGAATGCACTGCTGATGGTGTTGTCCTTGATATCATTTTCTGTTTTTCATGTGTCTAGGAGGTTGAAAGTACATCATTGGACCCCCTGGTGTGGTATTTATGAGCAATTATGTATTCTCTTGGTATTTGTTTGTTTTCTCTTGGAGGCTGCCACCTTGTGGTCAAAAGTGTCAGTTAAAAAACACAGATACTTTTACATCACAGAATCAACTCCTCCCCTAATTACCATTCACCCAACACTGTGGGTGTGGCTAACTTCAGCTGGGTCACCACCCACCATGACATCCATGCATACTTAATGAACTGGGGTTGTGGCCACATAAAAACCCAATTTTAACTCTGTATACTTTTTTGGAAAAAATCTTCCTCCTAGTATAATCATAATACCTGATAATCATGTTTTAGAGGGGGGAAAAAATCATGGCACCACCTCTTTTTAAACACACATCTTAGCAGATCTACACTTTAACAAACTTTTGCCATAGGAAATGGATGGGAAAGACTAGACTATATTATGTTCATCCAGGATAATTATGGAGGAAAAAACACAGACACGCACAGAGTTTTACCCTGGCAACCATAGGACCGTTGCGGGGGTCCCCGGCCCCCACTTTGAGAACCAGTGGTTTAGCGTTTGTTCAAGAGAGGACGGATGATAAAAGCACATTTTATTGTGGCGCTCACATTGAGCCGGGCCCGTAGCGAGGCAGTAGCAGCCACAGACATGTTGAGGTTGGACTTGGCATTTCCCTGTGGCACGGAAACTTCTCAGCGGGAGGAGTCTGGTGTCTGGTCTTTTTACAGCACAACGCAATGCAAGAGGGAGGAGTCTGGTGTCTGGTCCTTTTACAGCACAACGCAATGCAAGAGGGAGGAGTCTGGTGTCTGGTCCTTTTACAGCACAACGCAACGCAAGAGGGAGGAGTCTGGTGTCTGGTCCTTTTACAGCACAACGCAATGCAAGAGGGAGGAGTCTGGTGTCTGGTCCTTTTACAGCACAACGCAAGAGGGAGGAGTCTGGTGTCTGGTCCTTTTACAGCACAACGCAACGCAAGAGGGAGGAGTCTGGTGTCTGGTCCTTTTACAGCACAACGCAATGCAAGAGGGAGGAGTCTGGTGTCTGGTCCTTTTACAGCACAACGCAAGAGGGAGGAGTCTGGTGTCTGGTCCTTTTACAGCACAACGCAACGCAAGAGGGAGGAGTCTGGTGTCTGGTCCTTTTACAGCACAACGCAATGCAAGAGGGAGGAGTCTGGTGTCTGGTCCTTTTACAGCACAACGCAACGCAAGAGGGAGGAGTCTGGTGTCTGGTCCTTTTACAGCACAACGCAACGCAAGAGGGAGGAGTCTGGTGTCTGGTCCTTTTACAGCACAACGCAACGCAAGAGGGAGGAGTCTGGTGTCTGGTCCTTTTACAGCACAACGCAACGCAAGAGGGCCGTTCTCATGTTGTTGGCACCAGGCGTTGCAGGGCAGGGTGAACGTGGTCCAGCATTTTGTCAGCACAACTGTGATTTGACATACATAGTATAATATACTGCAACAGTACACTCTATATTATATTGTATTATGCAGAGGTGGAAGACGTACAGTACTCACATTCTTCTGTACATTCTGTAAGTAAAGGTATCAATACTGGAATGCAGAAATACTATTGCAGGGGTCTTCTAACCCTAACCCTAACCCTAACCCTAACCCTAACCCTAACGTTTTCAGACCAAGGGCCCCTTAGTTGAGAGAGCGATGAAGCAGGGACCCCCACAACCTTTTCATAGATTCCATATCGTTTCATCGTTTGACAGCACAATCATCAGCGTATTTTGGATTCATGTAAATTTTTCAGATATTTAACCACTTGAACCGTCAATAATTAATAAACTTGACCTTTGACTGTACTTAGTCTGCTCTTTTTCCCTTCTACACCAGACCTCTTTGCAGAAAATAGCCAATCTACAAGCTCACAACGCCTCGCAGCGCGAGGCGTTGTGAGCTTGTAGATCTGCTATTTTTGGCTAAAGTTCTCCGAATATGGACGCTAGGGTTCAAATCGTCAATATCAAAAAAAGGAGAAAAACAGTTTCTATCACACAAAGATTTGGAGGACCCCCTGTAGTAACTCTGAGGACCCCCTAGGGGTCCCGGACCCCCTGTTGAAGACCCCTGTACTATGGTATTCAGAATTTACTTGAGTAACAGTGTAAAAGTATTGATATATGTAAAATACCAAAAGTAAAAGTACTCATCATGTAGAATGTCCCATTTCACATGTTTTCAAAATGTACACGTTTTAAAATAGCTGTTTTTTTAGGCTTACAAGCTCACAACAAATCTATACAGGACTGAAGTGGTTAATGTATGTTTTGAAATAAAAGTAACTAGTAACAAAGGTTTTCTCAAATTAAGGAGTAAAAAGTACAAGGACATTTCAATAGTCCGACGTAAATGGAAATACTCCAGAAATAATAATAATAATAATATATATATATATATATATATATATATATATATATATATATATATAGATATACAGTACTTTAAGGCCCATTCCCACTGGGCCAGATAAACAGATAAAACGTATGTCTCCATTCAAGTGGATGGTAAGATACAGATAAAAAATATCTGTCACAGATATTTTTTATCCATGAATTCAAAGCTTCATGGGGTGAGTAGAAAATATAACATTTTTGGGGGTGAACTACTCCTTTAAACCTATTTTATACTTTGTTATAACTATGGAGAAAATAGCTTTCACCTTTTAACGACACAGGCAGCCAGGCCCAATGTGGTTGCAGGTATTTTACCGTCTCAAATTGAACACTTTCCATCTTTCTGAAGCCTGTTGTTTTTTGTTTCCCTCCTAGGAATTTGTGCTTTTATTCTATGTTGGATGAAGTAACAATTAAAGCTCCAGCTGTCCTCTGACTCCCCTGCTGCCTGGTAATGTTTATTCTAATGAGAGGCCTCTATAGATTTAATGGACAACAAACAGCACCCCACACACCCTTCCAGACCACATCCCACATGCCTGACAATTTTCTTTACAATGTGTTGCAGCTTTCCCTAAAATGGCTAAAACAAGCTTAAGTTGAAGATTGTGCTTTTTTTGAAAACTGTATATATATATATATATATATATATATATATATATATAAAATATAGCCTATATACTGTAGTTGTTTTATGTAACTTCTCCCACAACTTTTTAGTTTTGAGGATTGGTTGTGTGTGTGTGTGTGTGTGTGTGTGTGTGTGTGTGTGTGTGTGTGTGTGTGTGTGTGTGTGTGTGTGTGTGTGCAGAAACACTTGTTTCATTTACAAATGTGTTTTCACTGGGTTCACGTCACGCGCACACACGCACGCACGCAGGTAGTAGGCCTACTGTAAGTCACAGATGAAATTTCACAGTCCTAACCATGTGGCTCAACCACAGCCCAATGCTCCAGTCCCAACCATTCCTGAAAAGATTTCTCTTAATATCAAACTCAGACTAAATATGTGAGACTGCGTTTTGCACTTTTTCACGATCACTGTGGCATCACTAAAACGCAGTGAGAGGCTTTGTCTTCACTCAAAGGGTGTTTATTTTTTTTAAATGGTTCACAATGTGGCCTAACATTAACATGTATAAAACAACAAATAATCTGGCTTCAATAATAAAGTACTAAGAAAATAGCACATCAAACTAAGAATAGCTTTGTTTCTAGTCTTACTTCCACCATCAACTGCTGCCAGCATAAGCAGACTGAACTGAAAAACTAAACTACAGTAAATCAAACACACCTGGGGTTTTTTTCTATACAAACATAGATTTTGATAGCTAATCAAAGAGAAGCTGTGATCATCATATACTGGTACTGTACAGAAAAGCATTGTGCCAGGGGGGGCTGGGTGGGGGGGGGGGGTTGCTGTGGAATTTCATTGTTTTACCTGCCACCTCTCCCTTGATTTGCTTTTTTGTAACCAGTGGTTTCACTACACCAGTAACAGTTTGATTTCATAGAACAAGTGTGGTTGCTATAGGCAACACACTACTGTATTTGGTCCAAGAATCTTTTGCCAGTAGAATTGCACCCTTGCTTATTGAGTTGCTTTTGAGTTTTCAACCAGGAACCTTCGGTCTATAAACCCCTGACCTGATTGCTTGTGCTTAACCTTACAGAATTTAGATGGAGAGTGGTAATGTGAAAATGCACAGAGGTCTTGAACCCCAAACCTTGTGCTTACAAACCACGACTGCAGCTCTCGTGCCACAGAAGCATGGAAGATTCAAGTGGGAACGAAAATAACCTTGTAGAATTTAGCTGGTGAGTGGTGAAAACCACTTGAACCCCAGCATCCATATTCTGTCCCAAACTAAAGGTTAAGATCCACTGGTCCAGCCGTCCATAAGGAGGCTCATGGGGATTTTAGATTTAGTTTTAGTTGCAGTCTTCTGAATAAAATGCGATTTAGTTTTAGTCATATTTTAGTCATCTGAGATGTTTTAGTTTTAGTCTAGTTTTAGTCGACTTAATATCGGGCCTTGATGGTGTCGTAATGGCTGATTTTACACACTTGCTGCGATGCGTTGTGAGCTTGTAGATCGGCTATTTTCAGAGTGCAACACCCGGGTGCAACCAAACATAATTTATGTTTGGTTGCACTCTATGACTTGTCTTTTAGTTCTACTGGCTAGTCGACGAACATTTTTCTTCATAGTTTTAGTCGACGAAATCAACAGTTATGCATAGAATCATGCTATTATGGCATAGTAGTGATACACTGGGTTTTATGGAAGTTGACAGCTTAATTTTAAAATGACAGACTTGCACTGCATGCATAGCACATACAAGTCACGCAATCCTTAGTGTCTGTAGGCTATGTAGCGTGATCAGACAAACAGGGTTTATTTCCATTATGAATGTTACTCTATGTCTGGATTGTCTGGATCAGGGGTTCCCAAACTCTTTTGTCTCAGGGCACCCCATAAATATTGTTTTAATCCGAGGCACCCCTGTGCCCTACATTATAATTTTCACTCCCAGCACCTTATATTTATAGCATATCGTCGTTGTCGGGTGGAAACCTTTTATGTCCAAAACCGTTAGTTTTGTATTTATCATCTATAAAATGTACTAAACTAGTGAAAACAGCAGATCTACAAGCTTGTAGATCGGCTGTTTTCACTAGTTTTGTGCAACAGACTTGTATGATGAAGCAGGGCTTTGCTTTACCAAAAGACGTACACATTTGAAACTTGGAGATACAAGGTTTCTGCCCGACAGTGACGATATCTTAGTGATTATGTTGCGAGGAAAACGTTGAGATAATAGCCATTTTCGTTACAACTGACTGAAAATAACTTTGTACTTCAAGTTTAAAATGATACTAAATATTTTTTTCAAGTGTCCAAAAAAATTCCAAATATTATCAAGTTATCTGGCGGCACCCCAGGGTGCCCACGTCTGGATCATTGCTCTTCAAAACCCTCTACAAGGATTGCTCTTCAAAACCCTCTACAAGGATTGCTCTTCAAAACCCTCTACAAGGATTGCTCTTCAAAACCCTCTACAAGGATTGCTCTTCAAAACCCTCTACAAGGATTGCTCTTCAAAACCCTCTACAAGGATTGCTCTTCAAAACCCTCTACAAGGATTGCTCTTCAAAACCCTCTCTACAACAAGGATTGCTCTTCAAAACCCTCTACAAGGATTGCTCTTCAAAACCCTCTACAAGGATTGCTTCATCCTCTTCAAAACCCTCTCTACAAGGATTGCTTCATCCGTGAATCAGATATGCAAGTTACTCAATAAACAGGGCACATGTAATTTCCGTGGGAAAGAAGAACTCCTGTATGAATTCTGTTTAAATTCCAGATGCTTCCTGCTCCAGGAAATAAATCAGTGCCATCTTATCACACTGGTGCTTCCTCCTTTAACTTCCGTGTGAGTTTCTACAGAGATGATACAAAATGATGCCACCGATTGTTTTGACTTCATGGGGCTTAACCCATTTAGGGTTAAAATCATTGAATGCTTTAAATATTGAAAAATAGCAGATATACAAGCTCACAGTGCGGCACCGAGTGCCACGCTGCGAGCTTGTAGATCTGCTATTTTTGAAAAATATGAAAATGTGTGCAAATCTTTGAATATCTCATTTTTAAAGTGAACATTTGTAACTCATATATTTGCTTCTGGGGGGTCCGGGTCCCTGATACAAAATATTTTGAGATGGGGGTCCGTGGCCCAAATACATGTCATTTTGGGGGTCCTTCACATGAAAAAGTTTGAGAACCACTGACATAGTAGTCTCTCAAGAACAGACTAACTGAGCTCCATTTAAGTGAAAAGGACCTTTTCTTTGACGATGGCTGGCCAGATTGCTGACATAGAAACATAGAAAAAAAAAACGTAGAAGGATTCAAAAGACACTTATAGAATCAGGTCAAAATTCATCTTTTCATGATTTTTCAAAAATAGCAGACCTACAAGCTCGCAGCGCGGCACTCGTAGATCTGCTATTTTTCAATAGTTAAAGCATAATAAAATAATAATACACAATAACATGTACCCGTTCTGAATGGCTTAAGTAAGGCCTTTAGCCTGTCCCTCAGTGGCAGCTGTGCATATACAGTACAATCACACCAGACAGGCAAACAACCACCTAAACACACACCTTATAATCTGAAGACTCACCTCTTCAGACTCCACCTTAGCCCTAGCCAGGGGCGTCACAAAGGGGGGGAAAGTGGGACTGAGTTACCAGGGCCCAAGGTCGAGGGGCCTTAATTATTTTATACTATTGAAAAATAGCAGATATGCAGGCTCACAGCACGGCACCGAGTGCCACGCTACGAGCTTGTAGATCTGCTATTTTTTAAAAGTTGTGAAAATGTGTACAAATCTTTGAATATATGTATTTTTTAAGCAAACATTTGTAACTCAAATTTTGCTTCTGGGGGGTCCCATGGAACTAGATATTTTGAGTCCGTGGCCAAATACATATAATTTTGGGGGTCCTTCACATGAAAAAGTTTGAGCACCACTGACATAGAAAGATAGGTTTTTCAAAAAACTTTGAAATATTCAAAGACTTCAAAGAAGATTTTTCAAAAATAGTAGACGTAGTCTACACGTCCGCTGTGAGCTTGTAGATCTGCTATTTTTCAATCGTTAAAGCACAAAATGTGAGTGAATCCTTGTACCCAGGGCCCAGAATTTGGTGTGACACCCCTGGCTGTAGCACTTGCCCAAGCAGGCTCATGCAAAGCCTAAAATGTTATGCAGACAGATGCCAGGCTCATTTGTAGATCCGGCATCCTAGTGTGTATTCAACTTTCAATGTACAGATTGTAGATTTGTGTTGATATTATACTGACTGCTCTTGGTTTACCTACAGTATGATCATAGATTACTATTTGTATGCATTTCATGTACTACCTCGTATTTACCTTGCTTAATGTAAGTCGCTCTGGATTAAGAGCGTCTGCTAAATGCCTAAATTGTAAGTTGTAATTGTATAGGTCCTATTATACACATTTATACACATCCCACACACACACAGGCACCCCAGATGTCTAGAGGTAGGACCCATACACATAGCAAAGGAACCTTATAGTGTGTTTCATTTCAAGTTTAATTGTATTATATTTTAGTTATTCTTAATTACAGTTACTATACTAGGCTACTGTACCGGAGCGTGTCGATATTGCCACATAGCATCTGTTCGACGGTCCATTCTTACGACACGGGTGAAAATGTTAACCTGGTGAAAACCTAACCTGCCGACACGGGTGAGTAGCTAACCTACCGACGTGGGTGAATGTTAACCTCTATGCCTAACCCAAACCCTAACCCTAACCTCAGTAACCGTGATGTGGGTGAGTAGCTAACCTGCATGCCGACGCTCATAGTCGAAAGAATGACCCATCGAAAGAGCAAGATTTCCCCCTACTGCACTACTACTATACAACTGTTTTAGTTCAACTTTTTTGTTGAGGAGACGAAATCCATGATTTTACTCTCATATACACTACCTGTATATATGGGAATGTAACAATAAACATGTAGAAAAAGTGTCCTCATCAGGAGGAGCTATGGGAACATGTCAGATGAACAAGGTGCACAGTAAAGCCGACATCATAGTCGCCTGGGCGGTGGAAGGCTTTACACCGCGGTGTAGTTTTTTCGAGTCTTTTTGAGTCATGAAACTACAATGTTACATCATTCCTCGCGGTGGAGAGCTTTACACCGCAAGTCCCAACACATCTCTCTGTTTTTACTATCAGACAGACAGGCTCTACACCCCGTTCACTGATTGGTCGATCTAGACCAGTCAGTCACGGTGTACAGGACTCCACCGTGAGTGACTATGATGTCCTGCACTTATTTTCTGACTCGCGGTGGAAAGCTTTCCACCTAAAATTTGCGGTGGATAGCTCTCCACCGTACACTCTGATACGGGCTTGAGCCGTCTGCCCTTTTGATACAGGGATGGTCGTCTCTCAGGGACGCGGTCAAAGACAGTCTAACCACAGCCACATCCTGTTCATCTCTAAACAATACAGTTCCACCACAAGACAGGTCACACATAAGGCACTCTTACAGCAAGATAAAAATACATGCCTGTGTTGTCTGTCTGTTGAGCAAACATTCAAAGTGGAACGACCAAATGTCTTTGCGCCAAGGAATGATGTGGGCCTCGCAGGAACATTATGCTACATTGCTGAGACACTTGCAGTATAAGTGAGTAGCTTCCTGAAAACCATATTATGCATGTATTTACAGTCACACAATAATCCAACAGCTGGGAATAATCAGGCTATAACAATAATGAATCGTCCTGGGCTGTTAGTGGCTGAGGGGGATTCCCCTGGACCATGGACGGATTAACCCCCACGAGGGCCCCTGGACGATAATCTTTTAGGGCCCCCCCACCCTCCACCATAACCCCCACTCCCTCCCGACGCGCACTATCCAGCTCAGATTTTAAGCCATGATGATTATCTGTGGGCCAAGAAAGAACCTGTAGACAACAGAGGAGGGTCCCACACATTTGATTTTTAATGAAATTGTCAATAACCACGCGGCCCAGTTCCCCCAAGGGCCCCTGAGAGCCAAGGGCCCCTGGCAACGGCCCCACCGGCCCAATGGTTAATCAAGCCTGACCACTTTACTACCTGTCAGAAACTCAGGGCACAGCACTCTTAGTGTTTTTTCTGTGCCAAAAGTGCCTGAGCGGTGCTATAGTGGTCTAAAGATTAGTTCTTCGGCTATTTTCACAATATTTATCTGTGGAACCGAGTCAAACTAAACGTAATGCCTACAATTCCAATTGCTTGTCAGGGTGGTGGGGGCCCCAGTTCAAATATTTCAGGGGGGTCACAGCTGGAAAGTTAGGGGACCCTGGCCTTGATATAGAGTGTAAACCTACAGGATCGAGTGGCCTCTGCGATGTGTGCCTTGAGTGAGAGCTGACTGTCCAGGACAACACCAAGTTTCTGAATGAATGAATGAATGAATGTCCAAGACAACACCAAGGCTCCTGGCTGTTGGAACCGATGCAAGAGAGATGCAAACAGTGAGATCCTGCATGGGGCAGGACTTACCTGGGAAGAAGAGAAGCTCAGTCTTGTCTGGTTCAGCTTGAGGTGGTGAGAAGAAAACATCCACAGTGAGATGTCAGTCAGACATGCAGCGATGCACTCTTCAGCCTGAGTGGCAGAGGAGTGGAGAGAGAAAAACTGTTGAGTTACAATCAACTAATTGTGACTGTAGGTCCCATTTAATTTGCGACCGAAGGTCGCAGTTTACCATGAGAAATGTCACAGCTTGTCTCCGTGTGTCTGTCTGTGTGTGTCTGTCTGTGTGTGTCTGTGTGTGTGTGTGTGTGTGTGTGTGTGTGTGTGTGTGTGTGTGTGTGTGTGTGTGTGTGTGTGTGTACACATTTTTACAGTCTATGGGTTGGTTCCCTTTCACTGTGACATCACAGGTGACATCACCTATGTAAAAGTCCATATAGTCCATATAAGTCCAGTATTCCCCAGAATCCCTTTATGCCATATATGAAGATCCCTGATGTCATCAATATATATCACTGGCCAGATGGCCAAGAAATCGAACCGCCGAACCATCTCAAATCAAGAATTGGCGCAACCTAGGTCGCATGTCGCCCTGAGGCGTCTTACTAGTATGAAAACCTGCAGATCATGTGAGTGTGTGAGTGTGTCAGTCAGTCTGTCACGCTCCATATGTGGCCAAGACAGTCCCTTTAATGCCCATATATGGAGGTCCCTGATGTCATCAATATTAAGCCCATATCTAGGAATGCCCATATATGGACATATTGTGTCATCTCTGTTGTTTCAGCACAACCTCGCTTCTCGCCCTTAGGGCGTCTTACTGGTAATAAGGAGTATAAGGATCAGATTGTAGCTCAGTGTCACCATCGTGACATTTCACTTGGTGATTGATTGTCATACGAATAATTGGACAATTTACACAATTTAATTGAATTTGTCCTTTGAACATTGGAAGGAATATATAAATTATGTTTCTGTTTAGCTTTTCAAAATAAATAATATGCTATGGCCAAAATAGGGCATATTTAATCATTTTATAGTCAAAATAAAAAGTAGCGGATATAGCCGATCTACAAGCTCACAATGTGTCGCATTGCGATGCATCATGAGCTTATAGATCAGATATACCGGTACATACTGTAGCTACTGTATATTTTTTTGCAGCATGGAGACGATTATGATGGCGATTATATCATACTTGTGACAGGCCTATCAGTGACATTTCAACCAACCAATAGTAACAATAACATCTAATGTAACCAATTGATTTACATATCATTAAGGCAGCATCACAGATGTATGAGCAAATCACTCTGCTTTCATTTCTTAATGATTCTGACATGACATGAAGGACCCATCCAGTCCAAAAGAACATTTTAAACAGTTTAGCTTCACAAACCACATTTGTTTTTGTCCTGAATGCTTGGATGTTTAATCCTCAATGAAAGTATTGTCTGTTCTCAGAGTTCCTCAACTTCCTCTGAACTGAAAACAGACTGCTGCCTGCAACCAGTTTCCCTACAAGATGAGGGCTGAGCTGGAGAACCTGGTACTGACTGACTGACTGACTGACTGACTGACTGACTGACTGACTGACTGACTGAACCTGGATCCTCTAGTATGCAGTGACAAGTCCTGATCACCTCTACTGCACAGGTTCAAAACACACAACACTGTTAAAGGACCCACAGTGTAATCCTAGAGTGGCTGTGATATTATATTGTATTCATTTAATGTATTCCATATACAGTATAAAGCCATAGATCACTCCTATACCCTCCTGTGTGGGTGACATTGTGAAATATCAGTAAGTGATATCATTACAGCCATTCTAGGGCTGAATTATCAGATAGCGTCCATACTCACTCAGAAACCTGTTGAAATGTCTCCCGCTTCAATTGGTGACAACATTTACCAGATTATTTAATTCATAAACATCTCTGTTTTCAAAGCGTGGTTGCACTGTCAGAGTGTTTTCCTTCCTGCTTCTTTTAGCCCCACCCCCTCTTGTAACTGCTAGGTTGTCTTGCCTAGTTGATTGACAGCTGAATACCCAATGACATTGCTTCCATGATCTTGGTATAAATCTAACACTGACCAAGTAGATGCATGGCTGATCAACCGCTGGCAACATCCAGTCAAAACATATACCTGGGGTGCCCAGTGCATTTTCAAAGACATTTGAGTTACTCATGCATATACAAAGAACATTCCAAAGTATTCCATCATCAAACTACAGGTAGACTGGGGTTTGAATATGGAACCTGCTGAAAGTCAGATCATTAGACCACTCGACGGATTAACCCCAGCAATGGCCCCTGGTCGATAATTACATTTTTCACCCTCACGAGTTCCGGAGCAGGACAGCATGCAATGTGCCCTGTTTTTCCACATTGGTTGCAGCCAGACCAGAGATGCTGGCCTGGCTTGTGTCTCATTTGTTGCCTTCCATGATTGGTGGGGGAGGCTGGAGACACTATGGCCTCCCCCACCAGCCATGGAAGGCAACACTTTATTGTCTCTCAGAAACATCTCAAGCATCTACCATTGAGTGTTCTCACTTTATCAGAGCCATGTGGTTTGGCAATCCAACTGCTCAGGACCACAGACTGCAGTCGGTTCTCAGACATTTTCATCCCCTCTCCCCCCTCCTGTCAGGGGCGTCACAAGGGGGGGAAAGTGGGACTGAGTTACAAGGGCCCAAGGTGGAGGGGCCTTAATTATTTCATACCATTAGCTATTGAAAAATAGCAGATGTACAAGCTCACAGCGCGGCACCGAGTGACCTGCCGTGAGCTTGTAGATCTGCTATTTTTTATGAGCACCACTGACATAGAAACACATGTTTTTCAAAAAACCTTAGAAGGATTTGAAACTTGCACAAATTGTCACGATTTTTCAAAAATAGCAGATCTACAAGCTCCCGCCGCGCTGTGAGCTTGTATATCTGCTATTTTTCAATAGTTAAAGCATAAAATAATTGTGCGGGGGCACGTAGTGAATCCTTGTACCCAGGGCTGTTGTCTTTTATTAAATCTTTTATTTCTCGAATAGATGGAAAATAATATAGGGCTTAAGTGTTTAAACGGTTCCTCATTTAGCTGGGGACCCCCTGGAACTCTCTCGAGGACCCTTGGGGGTCCCTTGACCCCATTTAGAGAACCGGTGCTAGAAAGGACTGTAAATGAAAAAAAGAAAACAGCTAAATTCATTGACACAGAACTACCACAACTTCTTAACATTTAGACCACACGCGGCACAATGAAAGCCCAAGGACACTTGCCACCCGCTCTTGTTCAGCTCTCCCTCCTTCCATCTAAACAAGGCTGCAGTGCATCAAATCACACATCACCCATCTCAACAACACTCTTTATTTCCACAGGCAGTCATGTTGCTGAACGGATCACACACCCATATGCACTGTCTGAACACTGTTGTTATATGATATAATAGTCTATAATATGTAACGTTATCCTGTACTGTACTGTACATTGTGTAAATAATTTGTACATTGTGTACACCTGTGGTTCCCAAACTGGTGGCTGGGACCCCCAGGGGTCCCCAAATAGTTTTTGGGGTATCCCCAGACGATTAGCTTAATGTGCAGCATTGTTTTCTCACTCAACAGTAAACAAACCAATATAAAGTAGGCTATACAGTATGTATACAGGGTACTCTATTTCTAAAGTTGTCAAATATTAAAGGGCCACTTCACCTCTGGGACAACTAGATCTTATTTTATTGTTGTTTGGGACACAATCAACGCAATCCTGGTTCCCAAACAACAATAAAATAAGATCTGGTTGTACCAGAGGTGAAGTGGCCCTTTAAGTGTTGTGGGCTTGTAGTTCAGCTATTTTCACAATATTTATCTGTGGAACCGAGTCAAACTAAATGTAAAGCCTACAATTCCAAGTGATTGTCGGGGTGGGTGGTGTCCCCAGTAAATATGATTATTTTGGGGGGTCATGTTTGTTTGGGAACAATTGGAGTGCACAGCTTATGTTTTTATGCTCTAGGATGGTGTGTCCTGTGTTTTATGATGTTGTGTTGTGTTAAGGCAGAGAGAGCCTTTCATTTCATTGTATTGTAACACACATGATAATACTGTTGAACTGAACTGTCCTTCAAGCTCACTGTGGCATTTCTAGCAGCTTTTCCCAGTAAGGACAGCCAGGTGTGTAAAACACTAGTGTTCATCATGAGGCAGTTCTACTGCTGCTGTGTGCAAACAAACTAACAGCCTATTGTCACCAACAACAAAAGGACTCACTCAGACGCTTCGCTCTCTGGTTTCAAATTGGCCTGACAAAGTTAAGTTGTTCACAGGCGAGGCTTGCTGTTCCAAAAGACTGCATGTCCTCTCATTTCAGATATTAATCCATATTGTGTTCTGTTAAACATCACCACTTCTATCTCCTCTGTCTCTGTCTTCTATCCTATCTATCTGTAAAAAAAAAAAGAGAATCATGTGGATCTTGGCATTCACCTAGAAATGGCGTGGCTCCAATGTGGATCTCAGACGTCATGTAGGCAACCTAACATACGTGGCTTAAAGGTTTTCAGAACATACTGTGTGCACACCTCACCTGGCTGAGCCCCTCCCCCTCTCTATGGAAGGGCTCTGCCAAGGCGGTGTAGGCCTACTGGCTTACTGTCAGACCAACCCCTGCATTCTATCTGCTTTTCACTTCGACATTCCCAAGGCTTTCTTTCTCGAGAAGGCAAGCCCGGGATCCGAGGTTAGATTTGCACAGATGCTAGTGGTTCAGTACAGATGCTAGTGGTTCAGTACAGATGCTAGTGGTTCAGTACAGATGCTAGTGGTACAGATGCTAGTGGTTCAGTACAGATGCTAGTGGTTCAGTACAGATGCTAGTGGTTCAGTACAGATGCTAGTGGTTCAGTACAGATGCTAGTGGTTCAGTACAGATGCTAGTGGTTCAGTACAGATGCTAGTGGTTCAGTACAGATGCTAGTGGTTCAGTACAGATGCTAGTGGTTCAGTACAGATGCTAGTGGTTCAGTACAGATGCTAGTGGTTCAGTACAGATGCTAGTGGTTCTAGTGGTTCAGTACAGGCAACGCTGTGACATTGAGGATTGGCCTTCCCTGATCCTTCTTTTTGGGTAAAGAACGTTTGGGGTCAATGAACATTGTTGGCAATGGCAAGTAACTAAGTACATTTACTCAAGTACTGTACTTAAGTACAATTTTGAGGTATTTCCAATTTTCTGTACTTCTACTCCAGAGGCAAATATTATACTTTTACTCCACAACAATTATTTGAAAACGTTACTTAAAGGAGTAGTTCATCCCCATGTTTTCCTATTCATTACTCATGCCATGGAGACTTGAGTTCCATAATATTTAATGAAAATTGATTATAAATTTACCCCCATTGATTCCGGATGGGGACCCAAATACATGTCCCTGGATGGGGAAACTGTCAGGGTAAATTTAGTAAAATCTTTTGTCTTAGGAATGCGACAAAGATTATTATTGAACTCAAGTCTCCATGGTGTGAATAATCAGTGGATTTTGGGGGTGAAGTACTCCTTTAACTGTAGATTTAGATTATTATTCGACAGGAGTCTCCAGACGTAAAAACAGATGATGATTACAAAGCCCACTTTAGCCCCAGGCGATATACTGTAAATTTCAGCCAGTTGAAAATACAGTAGCTGATCTACAAGCTCATGCACAATGCAAGCTTTTCAAAAGATTGTTTATTTATTTGGTACATTTGAAAACTTTTGAAATGGAGACATTCTGCACAATGAGTACTTTCTATTATTGTGGGGCGGCATAGCTCAGGGGTAGAGAAACCGTTATTAGAGCACGAAGGGTTCCCGGAAGGATTCCCAGTTCGAATCCGGGCTCCCCCTGAGTTAATGTCGAAGAGTCCTTGGGCAAGACTCTGAACCCCATATTGCTCCCGGTGAGCAGGTTGGTGCCTTGCATGGTTTCCTCCGCCATCGGTGTATGAATGTGTGCGTGAATGGGTGAATGTAATGCACAATCTCTGTAAAGCACTTTGGATAAAAGCGCTATATAAATGCACCATTTACCATTGGTAGGCCTACTTTAAGTTTTGATACAAATACTTTTGTGCGTTACTCTAGTACATTCTGAATTCCGGACATGTACTTAACAGAGTATGTTTAGATTGTGGTACTGATACCTTTACTGAAGTAAAACAATGTGGGTACTTCTTTGCACCACGGATGATGCGTGTTGGCAGCAGTACTGGCGCTGATCCCTCCAGGTGCTTCACAGGAAAACAACAGGCCTTGGGAATTCATGTCTGGATCTGAGATTCCATAGTAGAAGCCTTACGTGAGAAAAGACAGTAAGTACTTCTGAGATACATTTTATTGCATTTCAAAAGCTTCAGCTGGAGCTTGGCTGAACTCTTCGATGGAAGACACCTCATCAAATAGCCTACTGGAAGCTCAGTAAGGTGATATGGTTTCATTTAAATACCCTCTCAAAGAACAATAAACAATATGATGTGCACTTTATTTGACTGTTCTACAGTGTTAGGCCACACAGGGCCTCACACTGTATTATAATTCACCCTTTGTCAAGTCCCGCCCATTGTCCTGCCCCTCTCCACACCCATTGGTTGCTGTGTTGGGACATTCAGTGGGACATTCCATCCATTACCATTTTAATTCAGTTGCTTCATATTGTTATTCTGTGTGCTCAATTCTAATATCAAACTTTGTTTCAGTCAATTGGAGCTGCTCAGTGGCAGCATAGTGAATCAGCATGTTTTTAAATGTTTTTATTTCTCCAAAAATTATGTTTTAGCTAATTCAACATAAAAAAGGCAGAACCAGGGCGGGACAAGGCAGATAGAGCCTGCTGGTTGGTCAGTCAGGGACCAACCAGGAGGCTAACAAAGGGTGAATTGAGTAGCCTAGAGAGAGTACTGGGAATCTCAAGGTTGCTGGTTCACCCTCTGGCCCGCCCAGTCAACGTGTCAAAAAGTCCCTGAGCAAGACAACAAACCCCTGTGTGCTCAACTGGACAATCAGCTGGGTGAAGCCGAAACGTAATTTCGCCCCAAGGGATCAATAAAGGCCTACCTTTTTCAGGATTTTCAAACCCCTGAGTGTTCATTTGTCCATTTGTAACTCCCAGACAAATACAGACTGAATGAGCTTCAACAACAAGCTGGATCTGATAGTCATATTAGGCTAAATTGGCTTCATGTGGATCTCTGACTTTATGGAGCCAGTCTATGACGTCAGTCAACTTAACTACTGTCGTATCTTTCACATACGACTCCATATCTGGACAAGGTTTCAGCCCAACTCAACTGCCTTTGACTTTCATAAAATGTAATTTCCTTGGCCTACTGGTAGCATGAACAAGAAGTGTTGCACTGATTGGTCAAGCGGTTTGTGACATTATCCCTAAGCTAAAGACCAATAAAATACATGCTCCTTCCGAGAAGTTGAAATTGACCTTATCCAGAGCTACTTTTTTTTTAAAGATTAGTTTTTGGGCTTGTATGCCTTTATTGATAGGACAGTAGACGGACAGGAAATGGGGGAGAAAGGTCTTCCGGATCGGGAATCGAACCAGCGACGCATAACATACGCAAACATATTTGGGGTGTGATCGGAAAGTGATGCGAATTTCCAGGCATATGTGGCTATGAGTGTTGGAGTGCTTTTCCCACAATAAACTTGAGTGGAATAACAATTTGCCATCCCCGGGAGGGCTCGAACCACCATCCTCTTGGTACTGTAGGCTATACGGTATGTGCGTTGGCTCTTGCCTACGTGCCTGGCACTTTGGCTGACTGGTCAGCGCACATACCTGGCAAATCGGGGGACAGTCGTCGACTACCAGCCGGCCAGGTCTACAACGCCGAGGAACTGACGGACAACTCCTCCAGTACCTATTTGTACCGCTGCCACCAATGTGGCGTCACGGCTGGGAGGCGAACCCACGACCCCGATTTGCCAGGTATGTGCGCTGACCAGTCAGCCAAAGTGCCAGGCACGTTGGCGAGAGCCAACGCACATACAGTATAGCCTACACTAGTATGAGATCCTAATGGCGAGAACACCCTGGGCGCGCGCACTAGGCCGCGCACGCATCCGCCTGGGTGACGGCAGAGTGCTGGCCTCAGTGCGACAGTGACGCCTCATTAACTTTGAATGAGGCGTCACGCCTCAGCGTGACATGCGCCGCCACGCGTCAGTGTGACATGTGACGGGGGGACAGACAGACGGACGGACGGACGGACGGACGGACGGACGGACGGACGGACGGACGGACGGACATGATCTGCAGGTTCTTTCATACTAAATAGTGATCTAGAGTCGCAAAATATTTTAATCGAGATTTCTACCTTCTTCTTCTTTCATGGATGTGACCTCTACATGCTCTGTTGTTAATTCTTGATTGCATTCCCTTGGGGATAACTTTTTTTTTTGTATCTGAATTGAATCTTACATACAAGCGTAACAGATTAAATTTGATCTATTATACGCTTGCATTCCAGATAAACCTCTGGTATGCATAGGGACGTGCAGAGAATGTTAGAGAGGCAGGGGCTGACATTTCTAAAAGGGACTTTTGGTGAAAATAATTATGGAAAATAGCAGACCTCCAAGCTCAGGTCTGAGCTTGGAGGTCGGCTATTCTTTTGTACTTAATACCACACTAAACTAAGCATAATCAAGCCAATACTGGAGATGTGGCATAACAGCATGGATTTCTGCACAGAGAGGGCAATGCTTTCAACATACGATGCTGCATTCAAGTTCAGGAGAGTTTGGACAAGGCAATTTTCATGAATGCTGCCTTCACGAATGGCATGGAAAGAGAGCATTTACATTTCTTTCACCAAAACAGCATTCATGGTCTGGAGAGGGCACTTCTTACAGACGGATAAAAGGGCAGGGGCTCAAGCCCTCTTTGCTGTCTATGTGTGCACGCACCTCCTGGTATGCATGGTTGGCAGTGGCACTGCAGCTGGTAAACACATGGTCACTGCAGGCAGGTTGGCGTGACACAGCCGGTTTAACTCTGAACGTTTCTGACCCTTCGGATTCAAGCAGTGATGGAAGAAGTACTGAGATGTTTTACTTAAGTAATGGTATTTATTCCACAATGTATATAAACACTCTGTATTAGTAAAATTATGGTATTCAGAATGTAGGCCTGCTTGAGTAAAAGTACAAAGGTATTGGCATCAAAGTGTAAAGTACAAAAATATTGACATTACGCAGAATGTCACATTTAAAAATTGTGTTGAAATCATTTGAAAATAGCAGATCTACAAACTGTGAGCTTGTAGATCGGCCATTTTCAGTGGTTAATACATGTTTTCTAATAGTCCAAATCTACAAAGTAACTAGTAACTTGAGATTTCAAATAATTTGATTAAAAAGTACAATATTTGCCTCTGAGAGTGAAGTACAAGTACTGTAAAAGTATTGAAAATTAGAAATACTCAAAGTAAAGTACTGTAGGCCTAAAGAAATACCTCAAAATTGTAGGCTACTTGAGTACATGTAGCCTACTATAGTTACTTTCCACCACTGGATTCAGGGTATCAGTGATGCAAGCTCTTTCAGGAAACACTGATGTATAAATCTACATTTCATTCAGCATCATTAGGCCCTATGTCATAAGATATATATCACCATCACTCTGACGTCACTTTGATGGAATTAAAAAAAGAAAAACTTGACCCCGTCATGAGAGCGTGTATATAATATAGGCTTAGTAGAGGTGGTCTGTTTTATATTTTATGCTTCGGACCCACTAATCCTCTTATGATATCATTACTGTTTGATCTGGCGACGGCACCACCTGCCACAGGTGCTAAACATGGAGCTATACACATCTGCTCCCCTGCGCCAACGTGTTTACATCATGTGTCTGGTCCAGGCTTGGGGATTTAATGTAAGAACGTGACTTGACAAGTCATCCATTTCCTGCATGCTCCCCCGGACGGACCTGCAGCTGGATTACAAATCGTTATAGCATGGGATCCAGAATGCTTCGCTATACGTTCGGCTGATTTTTGAACCTTGTATCTTCATATTTCTATTTCTTTTTTGAAGCGGTGAAAGCCGCTTCCAAGGAGTGGCTTTGTGTGTCCCGTACATGTCCATATATGGTCATTCCAGTCCAGAATGAACAGGCTTTGTCTGTCCCGTACATGTCCCGTGCATGCAGAATTGAGGATTGGTCAAGCTTTACATGACAATTTGGCCCTCGAGATAAAATCATTCATTCATTCATTCAGAATTCATAAAAATATAGAACTAAAGCACATAGAAAGTATAGATCTAGAACACAGAATGTATAGATCTAGAACACAGATTTCATAGCTCTAGAACACATAGAATAAAAATTCACCGCTTCACTTCGAACCGAGGTTTGATTTTTTTTTTGCGTAAATGAATGCTGTATACTTCATTGTACAAGAGTGTCTGGCACAAGTAACAAAACACTAAATCTACAAAGCTCGCAATACATTGCGATGTGACACTTGAAGATCGACTATTTTTGGAAAGGTTTTGGAGGTGATGGTTTAAGTGGTTTAAGGGCTTTTATTCTATCCATTTCAATGGGAATGGAGCGGTTTGCTGCCATTCACAGATTTCTGCAAAGAAACGCTCCGTTCCCACTGAAATGCATTGGCAGAATCCGCCATCATAGGTAGAATAAAAGTGCGGTGTGACTGCTGTGCTCTAAGTGTGGATTTTATAACTACACTGCAAGCATTGGAACACTGGTTCTTTTTTTCCCCTCCATTTCCTGAAAAGTAAAAGTTTTGGAACACTGTTGTCTCACATAAATAACTGTCCAGTGCATACGCTCACACCAATGTCCCTTTTTTTAGGCTAGAAAGCAAAAAAAAAAAAAAACAGCCCACAATCCACATGCTGAGGTTGATGCAAAAATGTTGTGTTAATGTAAGACATCTGTATCAAACAGTTCTGAAAGTGAATTTGCTTTTGAAAACCAGCAAGCAAAGACAAAGATCTACAGTATCCTGATCCAGATTCAAAGAGCATGCCAATCAGTCAGCTAATGCCAGGATCAATGGCGCAAGTTGGTGTTGCGTGTTGGAAAATAGGCGATCTACAAACTCACAATGGGTCGCGTCAGTGATGCCTTGTGAGCTTGTAGGCTCATTCCCACCGGACGTGATAAAGATAACGATAACGATATGTCGGTGTTCACATCAATTATGACGGCTTTATCGTTGTGGTGAGGACTCTACCATCCACTTAAATTGAAAACGATATTTTTTATCGTTATCGCGGCCAGTGGGAAAGGGCCTTTCGTTGGATGTGACCAATTGCATGGGTGAAACATGCATGCATGGGTGTCAGAAGTGTCAGCATCCTATTCACCAGTGGTGTAAAGTAAATGTCTAAATCCGGACCTTTACTGTGGAGTATTTCTACATTGCAGTATTGATACTTTTACAAATGTAAAACTTAATGTGAGTGCTTTTTCCACCACTGCTATTCACTTCCATTCTATGGGAGCAAAGGAGTCCAGCTTCCCATTACAGCGCTTTGTACGGCTTCGACGTATACTCTGGAGTTCAGCATTGGTGAAATTTAACCGTGCGTCAAACAAAGGGAAAGTGGTGCGTGGTTGACCACGCATGGCACGCTTTTGTTTCTTTGTAGTTTTCTGTCATTGAGCCAACCACTCCAACGTAGCCAGGCCTGAAGTCATCAAACTACACACCACAAAACCGGCACTGCCCACAATCCGCAACATGGTAATTGACACGTTCCATTCATCTGCTACTGCGCTTCTGATATGCGTATGTTGGCCGTATATAGTAGGCCTACCGTTATGTGTCCACCACGTGCACATTCACGATATGTCACACAGACACAGGGACGTGCTGGGCCTCCGATTCAGCCCGTGAAAAAGAGTTGGAGAGGCCCTCATTGCGCACTATAATAATAATAATAATAATAATAATCTTTATTTGTATAGCACCTTTCATGACAAGGAATGCAGCTCAAAGTGCTTTACAGTGCAAAAGAGATTGTAAACATGATAAAAACAGATAAATTAAAATCACAAAAGCAAAAAAACATTAAACCCCCCCCCCCCCCAAGAACGGAACATTCCAAAACAGTGAAGAATACATAGGAGTAGTAGACATAAGGAATTAAGAATCAACTAAAAGCAAGGGTGAAGAAATAGGTATTGAGTTGTGCTTTGAAGCTATCCACAGAGGTAGCCTGTCTTAGGTGAGCTGGGAGCTTGTTCCAGGCACCATAAAAACAGAAAGCTGCCTCACCATATTTTTTATATTTCATATCTGGTACATCGAGCAGGTTAGCGCTGGAAGACCTGAGGGAGCGGTTAGGGACGTATCTAGACAGGCAATCCTTGAGATATGGTGGAGCCAGGTCATTGAGTGCTTTAAAAACAAGTAAAAGAATTTTAAAATCGATCCTAAAAACAACAGATATAGAGAGAGATCTCTCTCTATAGCGCTGCTGCTACTCAAAGATTTGTGACAAAGTGACAAGCCAGTGGGCCAATTACATGAGTTATATTTCGTCGTTGTCGGGTGGAAACCTTGTATGTCCTAAACCGTTTGTTTTGTATTTATCATTGAAAAAATGATTTAAACTAATGAAAACAGCCGATCTACAAGCACACAACGCCTCGCACCGCGAGGCGTTGTGTGCTTGTTGATCTGCTGTTTTCACTACTTTTGTGCGACAGCCTTGTATGATGAAGCAGGGCTTTCCTTCGCGAAAAAAGGATACATTTGAAACTTGGAGATACGAGGTTTCTGCCCGACAGTGACAATTTACTTTGTTGGCTGCCCAGCCCCCAAAATGGAACGAAGGCCGACATTTTAATTTATTTTTTTTCCAAATGGCCATTATCAATGCCATATGGTTCCTGAAAGTGTCCAGCGGATTTAGCATAACCTCTCTGAAGCTTTCTGCGCTCATTTGATTCTGAGAGTTGGCAACTTTACACCCATATAGAGTATGTCTCATGGTAGATCATAATGTGAAGATTGCTCAGTTGAGTATGCCTATGCCAATTCCCGTGTTTCTGGCCCGATTGCCTACATATTTCTTTTTATCTCTGATGATCTCACAGATAACAAAGACATCCAGAGACAGCGATGCAAACGGTATGCCAAGCAAACATATTAATGCGGAAATTCCTTGCTCTACAAGGGTATCACTTTTTAAAGCTTTTTGTACACCGTTGTATACTGTTCACATATGGGGTAACTACAAGGCTAGCAGCATGCAAAAACTAAAGGTTGCATACAATGATGATTTACGGTTGCTTGTGAGGGTACCAAGATGGCACAGCGCCAGCCAGCTGTTAGTAAACTTGAGGGTGCCTACCTGTCAAGCACTTTTAAGAAATGTAATGTACACATTCATGTGTCGGTTAGAGGAGACTGACAATTACTGTATGTTATGATTTCAATCAACCCTGTGTGAAGAGTTCTAACTGGTTATCTTCCATGATTTGGAGACAATGGCGTAACAGCCTCTACAGACTGAGTATACAGTATCTTTGCTGGATGTACAGTAGTTTGGACTGATTTTTTTTCTTACCTTATTTATTAGTTGTGTTGTTATTTTTGTATGTGATTGATATGGACCTTGAGTCTGAAATAACGATTGAATGAATAGCCTATAGGCGAAAGTGCACTAGTTTCTCCTATGAAGGCAATCGGTCTTGAGCACTGGTTGGCTCCTATGTGTTCTCTTACAGTGATGAGGAGAGTGTTCTGTTGATTGATGTACAGTATTCGCCAAAGGCAGTCAATGCTTAAAAAGAAAAAGAAAAATATTGATGGAGTGTTTAGAATTAAAAAAAAAAGTGGTGGAATTTGTTTTTTGTTTTCAAGATGACCCATATGAACAACTTTGCGTAATCTGGAGCAAAGGTTGGGCCCATACTGTAGCAACACCTTGAATCGGCCGTAAGAAGCCATTTTCAAAGAGAAAATAATTCTTAAGTCAGTTGAAGATTGGACAACACGTCGACCAAGAGTTGAGTATAGGAGGAGGACGCATTCAATCATCCCTGTTTATCCAAGAAGAACTGACGGGCCTTCAACCTACAATGAAGAATGTTAGCGTAAAGGGGTTAATGTTTCCTCCCGCACTAAAAGGTGTTAGGGACGTACTCCTGTCCTTGAGCAAGGCACTGGAGCAAGACAGCTGAGCTGTAGCTGACCCTGACCCTGAATACTGATCAGTAGGGCTGTCAGCCTGTCACGATATGACATTTTACATGACGATTAATTGTCACTCAAATAATTGGCGATTAACGATTTAATTGTGTTTTTGTCGTTGATAATTACATTTCTGTTTGGCTTTTAGGCTTTGAAGTTGTAGGACATGGTAGATATGAGACATAACCTAAATATACAAAGAAATTACTGACATATTTGACAACTTTGATAGTGGAAATAGCCGATCTACAAGCTCACAACGCGTCGCGATGCGACGCGTTGTGAGCTTGTAGATCGGCTATTTCCACTATTTCGAAATTTTTCAACATTCACGATTATGACGATTATGACAAAATAATTGCGATAATGTCAAATAATCACGATTAGACGATTATGTAATAATTGTGACAGCTCTACTGATCAGTGCAGAGGACAACATTTTCCACACACAGTAGGCCTACACAGAGTTCAATAAAGTACAACTGTTTTGCCGTTGGATCATTTCTGCTCATTATTCATTTTATGTTCACATTTATGTTCACATTTAAGATGAAGTCTAAGGCATAACCTCTCGGTTTTCAGTTGCTTTGAGTTTCTTACCACTAACCATCAGGACCCTAAACCCTGGCCACATAGTGAGCCCAAAAGGCCAAAACCAACATCTTGAGATGAATAGTACTATTGCACTTTGAATGCATCAGCACCTTTCTTCCAACCAATGTTGTCTGCTCTCTCCCTACTTTTTAATGTTTTTAAATGGCTTTGCCTCTTTTTAATGCCTCTGTTTTTAAGCACCATGAGTTGTGGAGGAATATATTTTGCTCCTGTGTATGCCGTGTGAATTATGGAAGTGACAATAAAACTTCTGATTCTGATGACGCATGAGTTACACACTGAATATAGCAGATTCTTGTTGCACGACACCTGCGTATGAGAATAAATGAGGATTAAGCCTTCTTTTGTGGTCAAGGTCGAGAACCTTATTGCATTAGCACGTCCTGTGCTGACGGCAATGCAGCGTGAGTAATTTGTGGTGAATCAGGGGATTCTATTCACTCTCTCCCACACACATGCACGGTGATCTGCCTTAACCTGTTGGAATTACAGCAATCACACAATGATTACATTCAGGCCGGTTGCACAACCGGCCATCAAAAGTACTTTTGATTTGAAGGAGCCTGAACAAAGTCAAGTACACAGAGGAGAAAAGAGGACTTTTTTGGTAGAAATGTTGAAGATATCACCATGATCATAAACAGGGCAATGCAGTTCATCTCAGGATAGGCAGCACGAGGTGAATATGATTTACATCCAAGTGTGTACTTTGAGGTGAATGGAGAAGAAGAAAGACAAAGGGTGGTCAAAACGAGAGGCTTTGATTTATATGTATACACACACCAAATGCTGCTGGCCCGGTTTTTCTATGTGGAGGCTGAGCTATACTTGGGAACGAAAGTTAGTACCAAATATAGCATGGTAAGTAGTGCTGTGCGCTGCATAATGATGGAGCAGGTCTCGACATGGGAACTTAAAATGATTATTAAAGAGCTGGCAGCTGAGGGAATAGAGATGTCTGTATATTTAGCCGAGCTCCACGCAGTGTTGCCATGTTCCTGTGACCTTTGGCCTTCTTTTTCCATTAAAGTCCCTTGTAAATATTGGTAGTTGCTTCAACATTTCTTTAAATCAACAGATTTAAATTGTCTAAACCAGTGGTTTTCAAATGTTTTCATGTCATGGACCCCCCCCCCCCCCCCCCCACCCACCAGACTTGTGTTAGAATGTTTCAAAAATCTTCCAAATCCTCCACATTTTGTCACAATATTTTGAAAATGACAGATCTACAAGCTCACAACGCGTTGCATCGCAGCACGTTGTGAGCTTGTAGATCGGCTATTTTCAAATAGTCGATATAGGTTAAACTAAAGTGCTCATGTGACCTATAGTCTCGTCTTTTGGGCTTGTTTTTCCTAGACCCGGTTGTTTACTCTCACAGAATCTGGCAACACTGGCTCCACTGCCCAGCTGCTAACCCTGTGCAATACCCTCTGTGATGTTTGGATTTGGGTTTTGACAGACTGAGGTTTCTTGTCTTTGAGAGGCACACTCGACAACATACATTTATATTGAGTAATATTACAGCTTTCTCTTGTTACTTTTACCTTATGAAAACCGTAGTGTTGAAAAAGTCCCATGATTATAACTGTGATGTTTTGATTTTGGTTTGACAAAGTCTCGTTGTTTTTGCAAGCACGCAGGGCTTGATGCCAGGTGTGCTAACTAAAAAGTTTTACAACACAATGTACATTTATATTGAGTATACAGCTGTCTCTGTTACTTGTACTTTTTGAAAACTGTTGTTGGAAAGAAAATCCCATGATTATAACTTTCCTTAAATTAACTTCCAAATCGATCTTCTATTCCTCAAAACAATTAAAGCATTGAACAATTAAACAAGAATTCCAAATCAAAGTCTTTTGATGAATATATTATTTGCACACAAATAAAATGAATTTCCCCTGGTGAGCTTGTTGCAAATAGAGGCAGCAAGAAAATATAAAATTATGCGAGAATACAAAAAATTATAGGCCTACTAGATATCATATAAACAACTGTATTGCACATATTAGCAGCTGTGCAGTAAGTATATTTGCAGCTAAAATAATTAATTTAAAGAATACATTCTCATTATTCATTGGCTGATTATGTCACACCCAAATGAACCGGTCCAAACCAGATGGAAGCTGCAACCTGAATCATTCCCAGATGTATTAGCAGGAGAATATTAGATTATGGAAACTCCTTGTAGAAATCATTAGATGGGCAGGATTTCCTCTTCTGTCAACACATTAAATAAAGTGTTCTCATGACTCTTGCTGCAGCCGTCATTCAATGCCCTTTTTGATTACGCTTGCACCTCTTGGTTCTCAATCTGTCAGTAAAAACTAAGCTTCAAAGCTATCAAAACAAACTGATAAGACTACCTCTTGGCCTTAAGCCCATGACCCACGCAATTCCAACACACTTTGCTTGTTCGGGACGGCTCAGGGTAGAAGACAGACAGAGACAGGGTTAAGCAAATAATCGTCACTGGGATTGGTATTTAAGATGGTCAAGGGACAGTGCCCTCGCTACCCTCCCAGCTGTTGAACTACTACACCCACCCAAATTTGGAACAAAAATGGGAAAATTCTCATTCTGCCGTCACCAAAACGTGGAATGCCCCGACACCATGCATCCATTAAGCTAAAGGATGGTTCCTTTAAAAATGGCCTGAAACAATATCAGACAAGGGAAGGTAAAGGTCATTTCTATTGTACATTCGTTTGTATTTGTTGATGACATGTATTGGTGTTAATTTGTATGCTATGATGATGATTTCAATACATAGTACCAGACTGGAAATAAGACTCCAGGACTTTGTGTTATCCTTTTAGCCTCAATGTCTTACTGTACCACATGCAGTTTTCATTTCTGTCCCTTAAAGTAGCCTATTCAATCAATAGAAATGGCAAAGAAAAATTAAGTCTTCAATTACCCTTGAGCCAAATGCCTTAATAATTTCTTTAAACAAGAACCATGTCAGTTCATGTCATTTTAAACGTTGCAATTCGTGTTCTACATAATGTCCCTTTTGAATACATTGAAAGATGGAATACCAGGTGGAGTTAGCGCTTTCTATTATCGAGTGGCATTTTTTTTACTGCCTCATCTATAAAGGACCAGACGTGAGAAAGTAGACAGAAGAAGGGAGGGGGACGTAACATCATCCAATGACCCACATGTTAGGCAATGATAAAAAGGACTTTATTATTTCAATATACAAAAGCATCTCCCCCTTGACCAAAAAGAAAAAACAACTGAAATACAAAAGGGCTTCACAGCATAGGCACATCAGAACCCTGCCATAGAGTGGAACACAAAAGACAAATCAGATTCAGAAAATTAAGGGGAACAAATTGTTGCTGTCAGACAGGAAGCTTGCATCTCTATATTTCCAACTTCTTGTTTTTTCCCACAAATTAATTACCTACTTGTGTCGTGGAAGAGTGAAGAGCACTAGTAGCGAAAATAGCCGATCTACCATGCTCACAACATGGTGCAAACGCCTCGTGTGCTTGTAGATCGGCCATTTGTGTTATTTTGAAAACTTTTTGAAAGTGAACGTGGTTTAGTCTGTGTGGGTTTTAATAAAGGTGTAACCAGTGAAAAGGGATTAACAAGAGCTTGTGATTAAATACTAAATGTTTCCAGTTCAAGTAAAAGTCATCAACGTAAAAGTTCAAGGTTTCTGCCCGACAGCGACAAAATGACAAAGTGACTTTTTAAATAGTAGTTGGTCCATTGAAAAGGCATCCCTGTGTGAGAGTCAGATTTTAAAAATCAACAGCCGTTCGGCAGCTCCTGTCGTGCCTTGATCGACACAATTATGCAATTATGTACAAGCATGCTTAAAGATGGGACCTTTTTTGCTAGCTTACAGAGAGACAGAGAGAAACAATCAAGTTTTCCAGTCGAAGCATCACTGTGTGGCGGTCAGATCAATTGAACAACCACCAACTAATTAATTTACAGTGCAACGAAAGCAGACGGGGGGAAGCAGACAGAAGCGACACCATCGTATCACATAGCGTGTCTGCCGGACGGAAACTCTTTACAGTATATCCGAAACCGTCACTTTTCAGGATACAGAAGTAGCAAAAAATAGATTCCAATCATGTATTATCGGCTATTTTTGCTACTTTTGTGTGACACGTCCTGTGGTATGATGATTGATGAAGTAGGCATTCAGTTACGAAAAGAATTATAAAAATGTGAATATGGAGAATGAGATATGAGGTTTATGCTTGGCCAACAATATACAGTAAATTAGGAAATTAGGATCGTTTCACCTCGCCAATGACCATAAGCCTACTACAGGATGTTTTTTTGTCGTCGTCTTTAAAGCCTTTGATAAATTAACAAGAAAAAGGTTTTCAGTACATAGCTTTTAAATTAAACTATTTAACTTAACAATTACACTAAAAGCATTCGCTTTGAGAAGGGGCGTTCAAAACAACATTCTTCTCATAAACCGATGAATGGACATTGAACCATCACGTAAAAAAAATACAATATCCCTGAATCGAGTATGTTAGCATTGAAAGGTTCTGGACAGAAAGAACATATTACACATATAATGTGGCCAAGGCTGGGATGCACACACACACATATACAGCAATGCAAAAACAATCTATACAAATAAAATATGACACTAATAATATCTACTTCGGTACAATGCTTACAATACTCTCCGAAATGTATGTCTAAAATACACTAGGATTAAGAATTAATGTAATTCTGTGTTTAAAAAAAAAATGCTTTCCTCACCCAATATGTTCATAAACAATCATTTCTCTACGGTAGAGTCTCAAGTGAAATGATTATTTAGCCTATTAAGCAGAGAGACTACTACAATACAGACAGACCGTTATGCCTATGGCTGTTCCCATGAACATGAGCTGTCAAGAGTCTTTGGAGGAATGTGTCAGCTGCAAACAAACCTAACTGGTGCTTTTGGAAAGACAACAGTGTTTGAATGCTCGATCCTCAAGTTGTGTGTGTGTGTATATTTACAGACTGTATGTAGGCTAATGCTAGAGCAACACCCTATGTGTAACTCGGGGTTGTCGTTCACGCCATCTCCTTGGTTGCTTCTTTAGCGTGGTCGTTGGTCGTGATGTTGGTGAGTTTGACCCTCTCGTCCTCCTGCTCCTTCTCCTGCCGTTCGTGGAACTCTCCCTCCACGTGGAAGCCCACCATCAGCTGGTAGATGATCACGCCAAGGATGGTGCCCAGGAACGGAGCGAAGATCGGCACCAGGAACCAGCAGTTCCCGTAACTGAGGTATACAAGTACAAAGAGGAAAGCATTTAACGATCGCGGCTTTATTGTCCCCCCCCATGGGGCAATCCCCGTTTTCAACCATTATTTTAAACCGTGTATAGGGCAGGCTACTGAGTTGCAACTGTACTTGGCATGTTAATTCTTTTCACTCTACACTAAATCTCTTCGCCAAAGATATGTCATATTTTTTAAGCATATTCCACCCCAGAATAGGGATGTTGAGGTTCAAGTGGTCTTTAATGAGTGGACTCATTAAAGACGGGAAAGCATCCGTGTCATTTTAGATTGTTCTGCATTGGCGTGCCGTCCTGCAAGCTTTTGCATCTTCTATTTTTAAACTTTTTTGAAAAACCTTGAAAGCTTGAGAACTACTGATTTAGTATAAATCGGCATCAGGTCTTTTAACCAAGACAAGACACAAGAACGATTCACTGAGGTAGAAAGAATAGAAGACTCACGTGAAGACTCCGCTGCCCCAGCCAGCCATGGCGGTGAAGAGACGAGGTCCCAGGTCTCTGGCAGGATTGACGGCATAGCCGGAGTTGAAGCCCATGGACAGTCCAATGACCAGGACCACGAAGCCCACGGTGAAGGCCTCCAGGCCCGGAGGAATGGGGTTGTTGTACGGGTCCACGATAGCCAGGATGCAGACGATGAGAGCCGTCGTCCCAATGATCTGCAAAGTGGTGAGGTTGAAGGTCTGGTCAGTATATGAGCTGGTACTTTTTCCAGGTACTCTTTAGCAGGGGTTTTCAAAGTGGGTGACGGGACACCCTGGGGTGCCGCGACGGCAGTCCAGGGGTGCCACGAAATCATTTGATAATATTTGGAATTTATTTGGACACTTATTTAGTATCATTTTAAACTTGAAGTACAGTTATTTTCAGTCAGTTCTAACCAAAATGGCTATTATCTCAACGTTTTCCTCGCAACATAATCACTAAAATATCATTACTGTCAGGCAGAAACCTCTGTCGCACAAAACTAGTGAAAACAGCAGATCTACAATCGCGAGGCGTTGTGTGCTTGTAGATCTGCTGTTTTCACTAGTTTAGTACGTTTTATAGATGATAAATACAAAACGAACAGTTTTGGACATGTCGGGTGGAAAACCCGACAACGATGACATGCTGCAAGTTTTCCACCCGACAACGATGATATGCTATAAATATAAGGTGCTGGGAGTGAAAATTATAATGTAGGGGTGCCTCGGATTAAAACAAATATTTATGGGGTGCCCTGAGACAAAAAAAAAAGTTTGGGAACCCCTGCTCTTTAGGACAGTCAGGTACAAGCAATCTGGATTAGAAGAGTCTTACCTGATCGAAGAAGCCGTTGACAAGCGTGAGATGTTTTCCAGGGTAGGTTGCAAAGATGCTGGCCGTGTTGTTGGGTCCAGTCAAAGTGAAACTACCAGGGAGGTCCCACAGTGCATCTATAAAGGGACACAAAGAGATCTTCTTTACATCCTCTCTGGTTTCAATTAAGTTAGAATTACAAATTAACACATTTGCCACAGGCATCCAATGTGGTTGCAGAGAGACAGTTTTGTCCAGTCCAATTATACAGGGATAATTATTCTCTTTCTCCCACTCACACTTACTTCTATGCTGATTATCCATAAGGCATTTAGCATAAGTTTATCATGGTTTGATTTAGATGCTTTATAAATGTGTTTATATTGGTAAGTAAACAATGTAGCCTTACGAAAACAACTCACTTTGTATAGGCCACATGGCCCCTAATGTGAGAGAATTCAGAATCAGTTAAAAATCATAGAAAACTGCTCCATTTAGAATCTGTGAGGTCTTAAATTAACCCATTTGTGGGTTGCAGATCCATTTTCCTTGGGTCACGAGTGAATATCCCTTTGTTTTTTGTTTCCCAAATTGTCATTAATTATCATCATTTAAAGATTTTCTAAAGATTTCCACAAAAATGTACAAATTTCATGAGTTGAAAACATTTTCCAAAAATGATTTCATGAATTAAATAATATCTAAGAATTTTCCTAAATTAGAAAATGCAATGTCTAAGTAGTGAAAATAGCAGATATTCAAGTTTGGGAACCACTGGATTAGAGTACAGTCAAGCTAGGTTATTATAGTGTAGGGAGTGGCAAATTAAGAGATGACAACATGAAAGGTGATGTTGCATGAAAACACTATGTTTGTACATGTTGATCAATTACTATTATTCACGACCAAGTAAAGCCGCCAGTCATTCAGCCCTCTTGAGCCTGAGTGGTTGCAGAGAGGGAGAGTTTGGCCTGATCCTGGCTGCGTGCCCGAAGCCATTCCTCACCATAGTACATGCCGAAGATGATGGCGGAACCCAAGAAAGCACCGAGCGTCTGGAAGGCAAAGTAGACTGGGAACTTTCTCCACCGCTCCCTCCCAAGCAGACACAGGGCAAAGGTCACAGCTGGGTTCAGATGGCCTCCTGCGTGTGGAAAAAGATGCATGTGACATCACAGCGTGTAAAGAAAACCGTAGGCTGGAAACCTGCAGTCCAAAACTACTACTTTTCAGGATTCATTTAAAAATGCCGATCTACAAGCTCAAAATGTGTCACATGTAGATTAGCTTTTCTTTTTTGCTATTTCTTGTGTGACACGGTAGGTAGTATGACAGTAGGAAGTAGGGCATTCAAAACATTAAAAGTTAAAATATGGAGATGAGGTTTCTACCCGATCAGCAACAAAATACTATAAATAACTTAAAACAACTCCAAAAAAGGTTCAGGGCAAACACTTCAATAACTCATAGTATTAACTTATTTATCAAGGCGTGGATCAGCAGAGCAGTAATCTTTGCACCTCACAACACAACATTTCTGCCTGCATTGCCAAGAATGGAATATAACCCCAAGGTGAAGATGATGCATGGGCACACACCCCAGATCTACAACGTCAAACTGATTAGCAGGTATTTTCACATGAAAGGATGGATGTTTGTTTAGTTTTCTTTAAAGCTACAGTACAATCCGTGTTTTACGTCCCTCCTAATGGAGAATTGCAACAATATTCCAACTACAAATGGCGGCGCATCAGTGTCAAATCTATTGTGCCGACTTGTCAGTCAAACAGTGGGTCTCCTACCTAGTCACACTCCCACAAGGTTCAAATGCTTCCGGTCATACAGCCTGGAGCAACAGCATTTATCCTAATATAAATCGAAATTGACGAAGCATATACCTGTATAGCTGGCTGGTTAGCAGAGATGGAAATTAAAAAATGTAAAGATTTTAAAATACATTTTCGTGAACGGAAAACAGTGAACAGATGAGATGACGGCTTGGATTTGGGGAGGTCAAGTTCCGGACTATATGCAGTAGCACTCAAGAGACTGTGGGATCGTTTTTCCGATTTTGCTCTTCACATGCAGCGTCACATAAAATAGATGATCTACAAGTTCACACAACGTGTCACAAATGTGACGCGTTGTGTGAGCCCATTATATCTGCATTTTTCTGCCCACGTTTTCCCCAGACTACAGTCAGATGCTGGGGTTTAAGGGGTTAACCTACCTGAAACTTGGCCGCAGACCAGGATGCCCAGCGTGGCGGCGAAGCCGAAGGCAAAGTTGACAGTGAGGAACATGCCATGGGTTCCCTTGCTCAGCACCAGCTGGGCCACAGCACCACAGCCAAACATCTGGAGGAGCAGAACAGAGAGGAAACGCTTTAACAGCACGTCTCATTTTTAAACTGGAGGAGCAGAACAGAGAGGAAACGCTTTAACAGCACGTCTCATTTTTAAACTGGAGGAGCAGAACAGAGAGGAAACGCTTTAACAGCACGTCCCATTTTTAAACTCGCACACACACTTTGTCCTGTGACTTCCTCCCCCTTCCTTCTCTAGCGGCTAGCGTTTTCCATTTTAACTTATGCTTTAGTTTAGTCCAATGGTTCTCAAAGTGGATTTCAGGCACTCTCTAGGTTCCTATATGGGGGTCTAAATTGACCCTTACGAGTCTGTAACTTTGACAGTGTACAAATGGAACCAAAGACGGGTCCATTTGTACACTGTCAAAGTTAAGGGGAGACCTTCAAATTTCAAAGTTGAGAACCACTGCTTAAAGTCTCTTTCTTTGCAAGAGGACGGTCATGAGGGGGGGGGGCATGCATGCAACACAGGTTTTTGTCCAGAATCGGGAGGACTGGGGACGTTGCAATTATGAGGTTGATGACAGGATCGGAACACACCCAATCACCCACCAAGCTGACATTGTTGAGTGTCTGAGCTGCTGTAAAGCTGTAAAGATGATGCTGGGAGAGGAGTATAAATCAGGCTTAAAGCGCCTTGTGTACTATGACAATTTTGGTATTTAGCAGACGCTCTTTAGCCTTATCCAGAGCGACTTACAAGTGCCAGATCGGAGAAAGCAGAGTAACTAAAGCACTCTAGTCAAGCAAACATGGTAAAGTCACTTAAGTAGACCGCAAAGAGAACACTGTAGTGCTTCAAAGAAACTGCGACACCAGGTAAACATCAAACGTATCTGTCTAGCATCATGTATTCTTCAGGATTCAACCTTTAACACACAGCCATCGCGAGTGCAAATATGTGTTCCATTTCTTACTCTGTGTAGTCAGCAACAAATCACAACACAGACTGCAATGAGTATGAATTTACCTTCTAGACATTAAGAGGCCCTTATGTGTATATACTTGGCATACAGTGGTCAATTAATAAAAAAAAAAAAGAGGTCCTTATGCTGTATATAAAGTATACTTCAATTGGCATACAGTGGTTAACAAAAGTTAAAAATGAAAGTAGAAAGAAATGTATTGGGAACACTTCAGAGAGATTTGAAGTGTTGCACAAACATTTCTGAAAGACACAAGCAAACTATGAATAGGGTTAATTTAGAGCCATTTCATAACGATGGTCATAAAGTGCGGTTTCATAACCCCTGTCACGAAGGGGTGAGAAGTGGGGACATGATCATTGTGGGGACATGATCATTATCTGTGGAAACCGCAGAAACTTGAATCCCCTTTTGATTACAATGTCCTCCAGTGGGTGTTGAATGGAAGGCGAGATGCGATGCAGAAAAACAGTGGTGTGTTGACATCTGACCCTGCAAAAATGACTGCTTTATCTGATGGACAAATACCCTGTTCCAACCTGAAAAGGAGTTCCCTTTCCATCAAGAGCAAAAACATACCCTATTGGTTTTAAGCAACATCCTTAACAATGGCATCTTGTCCGTCATTGTTAAGACTATATGCGTATATAGTCCTATACGGTATACGCATCTATCTGCTCAACAACAGAGGTTTGCGTGTGGTCCTTGCTGAGTTTGCCAGTCCCAGAACACCCAGACAAGGCACTATAGGCAGCATTCCACCCAGACCACAGGGCACATGTTGAGGCTGCCACACTCCACGGAGCCGGCACCTAATGGAAGGTTCACCCTCGCTGGGCTCAGTCTAAATTCTATTCAGCCCCCGATGAACCCAGCCAAGCCTACACTATGGTGGTAGATCGCTGTAGAAGAGTGTTCACGTGTGCATATGGATGCATTGCTTTAACTCAGAGCTCCTTCACAGAGTCTTCCTGAATGTCAGAGGCATCTCGTTGCAAATGAGTACAGTAGGTACAGTGCTTGGCCTGCAACAGTGCCAAATGACTTAGTGAGATGAGATTACACCAGAGAAGGCGCATCCGTAAGCGATTAAGACTTGGCTCTATCAGTTCGATACAGGAGGTCCATAAAAAAACATCCACTCATTTTGTCTGTCAGTTTTGGACATAGGTTTCCACCTCCTCCTCCATGTCCAAAACTGTTACTTTTCAGGATTCAAAATCTAACGAAAGTAGCAGATCTACAAGATCAAAACGCGTCGCTTCGAGACACGTTTCGAGCTTGCCATCTTTTATGCTTGTGTGATGCTGTAGTTTGATCCCGCAGGGGTAATTTACAAAAAAAAAACGTTAAATGGATAAGAGGTTTCTGCCCGACAGCAACGATGTAATAGTTGATGCACATGGCTGTCCAGCAAGACAGAAGCTCAGCGGCGGCAGAGAGAGTGAGTCAGAAGCCTCTGTGATGATCTACGAGCGTTGGAATGGAAATAAAACCTTAAATCACCGAGTATGTATCGTGGTACCTAAATCACCAGCAAGGCCAGAACCAACTTTGACGTTCCAACTGGCAATTTTTCGATAGTAGCTGTAAACATTTTTTTTTTTTTTTTAATGGGACCCCATTGTTTCTTTGTTCACACAACTCCTTTTTCCACATACCCTTGCTTGCTCTCTTCACTTTAACCACTTAAACCCTATACACTGTACTTAATTGACTGGGGTCAACTTGGTCCGCTCCCCCCCCACACCAAATCAGTTTAGATTAGCAATTTCCGAATGTTCGCCACCCCCCAGAATAGGGAAGCTAGTTAAGCTGGTTAAATCATGTTTTCCGTTGTGAAACATTAGCACTACTGATGCTTTAAAAGCTTAGACAGGACACTCAAAGAGTTTGCATCAACCCATGCTGACCTACAAGAACAATGAAGTCCTTGTGGAAACAGCACATACATCCTAGCCAGCAGCCTGTGGTGGGCTGGAATCAGTGAATGAAACTCCTCACTGCTTTCAATTGAAACATCATGTGGAATGATGCTTGTAGACAACTAGACATGGTCACTACTCTGAGACAATACGGTCCCATCCTCTTTTACAGTACACTTTAAGACATAATAAGACAGAATAAAGCCATAATAAGAAATAATGTGTTGGTAATTAGAACTAATATTATTTTATTAGATAAAAAGAAAGACAGAATAGCAGAAAGAGCGAATACATTATCTGGCAGTGGCAGGTACCGCCGCACGACCGGCAGTCCCGGCAGTAGGACCGGCGGCCGCCGCACGTAACGGTAGGTAGGACCGGCATCGCTGGTAACTGCCGCGGCAGCCACCACCGCACGGACGGGCAGTTTACCGCTGCGGGACCTGCCGGTCCGTGCGGCGGCCGCCGGTCCTACTGCCGGGACTGCTGGTCCTATCGCCGGCGATGCAGTGCGACAGGTGCCGGTGCCAGAGAATGTATTCACTCTTTCTACTATTCTGTCCGTTTCTGTCTAATAAAATATATTAGCTCTAATTACCAACACTTTATTTCTTATTATGACTTTATTTTGTCTTATTATGTCTTATTATGTCTTAAAGTGTACTGTAAAAGAGGATGGGACCGACAATACTGTAACTAGAGCTTCGTAAGCTTACAGCCAAAACAGTGGTTCGCAAAATCCAGGGACTCTTTTATGGGGCTCTAAATTGACCCTTACAAGTCTGAAACTTTGACAGTGAACACATACAATTGTACACTGTCAAAGTTAAAGGCCCGCTGACACATCCCGAAATTATAATAGTATGATACAGTAGTTCACGTAGTCTCTCTGAAAACCTCTGAAATAGTCTGAAACTCATGTCACAGTGTAATCTGCCCCTCGCCCCCCAACAACAGCTGACCAGTACAGTAAGTAGTCTAAGTACAGTCAATTAATTTGATTGGCTTATAATTGCGCACGCCCACAATGACATCATAAAAATATTAACTCATATTTTAAAGATTACTTTTTAAAGTGACAGTACCCTTTAGTTGATAGCTTTGTCAAAGTTGTCAAAGTTTGAGAAGCAGCGGACTAAAAGATGCACGAGCAGCTCACTCCTGTACTACTGTAACTGCTGATGACTCATTACCAACTTTTCTTTTGGGGGTCAATATGTTGACAGACAAGTAGTGTTTGAAGAGAGAGAGCGACAGACAGACAGAGGGAGAGACAGAGGGAGAGAGAGCGAGTAAGAGCGAGTGACAGGAGGTGACATCTCTAATAGAGGAAGTAAAAATATGTCAAGCACGCTCATCATGTGTCACCTCTTATTGTTCAGCCTGCTGTCCCACCCAACACCCGACTCCCCTGTCACCTGCAGCACAGACGTGCCACACCTGCCGGCAGCGCACTAAATCACCTGCCGCACCAACAATACACAGAGATGGATACGTAGTACTATAGTCACCAAATACTGGCGTGGTTTGATTCTTGGATGATTATGAATCCATACGTCATTTCACGCAACATACATTTGTTATGATTAGCCGTGCCACACCTGCCGGCAGGCAGCATACCAAGTCACCTCCCCTAATACAGCACGCTGCGATGAGTCGTCTCCAAATACTGGCGTGGCTTAATTCTTGGATGAATTATGAATCTATATGCCATTTCACATAACATAAGTTTGGGCGCAATGTCCTTTAAAATGTGTTTATACTTAGAAATAGGATAAAGTGCAGCCTTAGTGAAACAGGATCTATACTGAATTAAAAAGATTCTGTACCTCACCTAAAAATTTAATAAAATAGCTCCTTATAGAAGTGCTTTGGGGGAAAGCTATATAATGGTTTTTACTTACATAAATTGCCTTTGTCGTTTACAGTGGCAGGCAGCTACTGTAGGTTATTGTGGTTTAGGGCGTGGCCATTAAGGAGATGTCAACATGAAAGGGTACAAGTTTCTACACGTTGATCAATTAATTTATTAACCACCAAGTAAGCCACAAGTCATTCAACTCTGAGCAACACTGTGGAACTGCCTCAAATGCCCTTAAAGCTGCAGTTCAGAACTTATATCAATGAATATGGTAGGTAGAGTATGTGAACAGGCCTGTACTAATTGATATGCGAGTGGTACTCTTCCATTGACAAATGTATACCCTGTCGGTTCACAAGTAGTACGGTCTGAAGCCAATAAGCACAGTTGCATCTACCCTGGCCAAATGCCTCTTGACTGAGTGGTGCAGTAGATGTTTGGTATCACACCTGGAGTCCCACGTTGGGGGGAAAAACAGCCATTGCAGCTTTCATTTCTTTTGAGTATTAACTGTATATCCAAGCGCTTACATATGGGATGAAGTCAGATGAAGACAGATTAGACCTCCGAGACTGAAGGGGAAAGAAGTCACAGTTTATATATTGAAGTAACCCTTGGATAAACAGTTTAATCTCATCTTTTAAAATGGAAAGGTATATTTCCATCAGATGTAGTGTGATGGACTGGAACCATTTGTTATTCGATAAGACTTTAAGTGCCTTATATTAAAGAAAGGGAGAGTTCAACCCTGGCTCCTATTGGCTTAGGAATGGATAGTTCAACCCTGGCTCCTATTGGCTTAGGAATGCGACAAAAACAAAACACATCTCCACCAATCCAAGGCTTCATAGGGTGTGTAATTGATAGAACAGTATTTTCTTTTGGGTGAACTATCCCTTTAAGCCCTGAGAATTGGGACCTTGAAATGTGCTATAAAAACACACTTGTCTTGCCTTAAATACATTCAGCAAACAGAGAACACACAGAGAACACACAGAGAACACACACGATGCACAAGCTCAGTCTGACGTGACTATAGAAGGTAATGTGAGGTCACACACGATGCACAAGCTCAGTCTGACGTGACTATAGAAGGTAATGTGAGGTTGTGTCAACTGATGTGTCCTGGATCCATCCTGCACTGGGTGTTCTTAGTAAATACTGTATGGTTTGTGTTCACTCACTGTGTGAGTAAACTACAGTAGGTAGGGCTGTCACGATATGACATTTTACATGACGATTAATTGTCACTCAAATAATTGCGATTAACAATTTAATTGTGTTTTTGTCATTGATAATTACATTTCTGTTTGGCTTTTAGGCTTTGAAGTTGTACATGGCATATATGACACACGACCTAAATATACAAAGAAATAATGGACATATTTGACAACTTTCTACTTAAAAAATAACATTGATAGTGGAAATAGCCGATCTACAAGCTCACAACGCGTCGCGATGCGACGCGTTGTGAGCTTGTAGATCTGCTATTTCCACTATTTTTTACTTATATATAAGTATATATGAAATGAAACATTTTCAACATTGACGATTATGACGATTATGAAAAATAATCGTGATTATGTAAAATAATTGCGATTAGACGATTATGTAATAATTGTGACAGCCCTAACAGTAGGCTACCAGTGATCAGGGGTGTCGCACCAAATTCTGGGCCCTGGGTACAAGGATTCACAGGGGGCCCCCCATGAATGTTCTTCATAGGGGGAACTGGGAACGCATTATTATGCAATATGCATTATTTCGTGCTTTAACTATTGAAAAATAGCAGATAATGAGCTTGTAGATCAGCCATTTTTGAAAAATCGTGAAAATTTGGTTTTTGAAAAAACTATGTTTCCATGTCAGTGGTGCTCAAATCTTTTTTCATGAGAAGGACCCCCAAAATGATATGCATTTGGCCACGGACCCCCATCTCAAAATATTTTGTTCCAGGGACATCCCCCCAGAAGCAAAATTGTAGTTGCAAATGTTAAAAAATACATTCAAAGATTGGCACACATTTTCACGACTTTTCAAAAATAGCAGATCGGCTGTACAAGCTTGCAGCGCAGCACCGAGTGCCGCGCTGTGAGCTTGTATATCTGCCATTTTTCAATAGTTAAAATATAAAATAATTAAGGCCCCTCCTATGAGTACATGTACTTTACACCACTGTTAACTACACACGCATCAGTGGAATCCAGCCCCCCCCCCCCCCCCCCCCGCCTGTCTGGTCCTGTATAATTCATACATTGTATTGTATTGTATATGGATGAATAATGCTTTGGATATGTTAAATAAGTAGTTGGTAGCAGAGATGAAAAAGGGAAAAAAGTCCACACGCTGAGCAGAAAATGCTCACAAGCTCATACTGTGCAAGCATGTGCATTGAAAATGGTGTGGCAGAGAAAATGTGTAAAAATTTAAAAACTAGGAACTAACAAAATTAATAAAAGGTGTCAGACTTCAATTAAACAGTGCTCAAGTGCTCCTCTAATTTAAAAAAAAAAGTACAGTAGCAAACATGTCAGAGTAGGCCATTGAAATCTTTAAATACTCAAGTAAAGTAAAAGTATTAAAATTTGTATTCAAGTACAGTCACTTGAGTAAATATACAAAGTGACATTTCACCACTGCTCAGTAGCACTAATTATTTTGGACTTGAACATCGTTTGACACAGATGTCTTGAATCAAGACGTTTTTGCATCAATATCAGCATGTGGGCCGTTTGAGGAAAAGTTGTTGTGAAGCATCTCCACTGCAGATCTCTTACATGTGTCTTCAATACAAACGCTCCCAAGACAACAAGCTTTACCACACTGCAGTATCATAGCATCTAGAGTGACTGTTGCATACTGTAAACAAATAAACACATTACTTCAATCTATTTAGGATCTGTGTGTGTGCCGGTCTTTTCTTTCGTGTTAACATCAAACCTTCCATGTCAAACACAATCTGGACAATGACAGCACTGCTAAATTAAGCAAGTTAAGCGCCATTTCAGAAATACTATAATATGCAATTATTTGAGTGCTCCTGGCCGTGACCTCATGTGCAGAGCCTGGAGAAAGACAAACTTGTCTTACAGAGAGTAATTGAGAAATTTAAGGTGTGCGACAATCTTCAACTTGGTCTAAATAAAGATTTAATTTATATATTCCCATATTGTATCTTTTATTTTGTTATTGCATGTCATCTTGTACCATTTCCAAGATTCTATTGTATTTTCTCAACTGTCAGACAAAAAAAGTGCCAAGCAGAACAAAGAAAAAACTATACTTCAGAAACCCAAAGCATGTGGCAATGCCCTGGCTGCACACACACACATGGTGAAGGTTCTCTTTGAAACAATTGGAAGGAAAAAGGACCAGTGCAATATACTTTTCCACAGCAGCCATACTGACAATAAATACAACAGTTGTGCAATGTTACATCCTTCACAGGTGTTACCAATGATGACACTAACTAAATGTGGCATAGCCTTTGCAGTGAGTCCAATGCACAATAGAGGCAGCACTCTGTTTGACCTGGATGGAACCAGACATTAGTGTCTGTCATAGGTATCACCTGTGAAGGAAGTAACACCACACACAACATGGCTGGTTTCTTGCATTAATTGCCAATTAACAAAACCTCTAATCCAAGAGAAGATACTTTTAACAGTGTACCAGTGGTTCTCAAAGGGGACTCTCTGGGTTCTTTGAGGGGACTAAATTGACCCCCAACAAGTTTGTAACTCTGACACAAATGGAGCCGAGTTAAATGGGGACCTTGGCATTTTAATTTTTAAAGTTTGAGAACCATTGGTGTACACACACACACAAACAAACAAACACTGACTTACCACCAGGATGAGGGTTCCGAGACATTCTGCCAGGGCCTGGCGAAGCAGTAGGTTGCGCAGCCTGAAGGTCTGTGCCAGTTTGTCCAGGTACACCTTCTGTCTACCCATGTTGTCTGTCTGTCTGTCTGGTGGCTCTCAGAGGAGTCAAGGATGTGCTATAAAGGCAGGCAGGGATCTGACTGTCCTCCGTGGAGACTGTGGTGTGTGTGGAGACCTGGCCTGCTCTTATAAACACAAGACATGCATGCTGGGGCTGGACCCATGCCAGGCAGAGTCCAGCCACACCCACTGAAAACCGACCACGCCTCCCTTCCTGTCACTCTGACACAACACACAGACACACGCACGCACGCGCACACACACACACACACACACACACACACACACACACACACACACACACACACACACACACACACACACACACACACACACACACACAGTGGTGGAAAGTAACTACAGTATGTACTTAAAGTACCATTTTGATATTATGTCTTTTACTATATCAGAGTATTTTCAATACTCTCACTTCTACTCAGTTATTCTCAGTGGCAAATAGGCCTATTGTACCTTTTACTCTACAATTAGGCCTATTTGAAAATGGTATTACAAATTGCAAAACATTATTGCAAAACATATTTAACCACTTCAGCCCAATACACTTTGGCCATTTGAAATTAGCCGATGTACAAGCTCATGTGAGCTAATATACAGTAGTATGAGCTAAGCTTGCTATTTTCCAAAGGATTTTATACATTCGAGAATCTTGTGAAATGGGACATTCCGCATAATGAGTACTCATCTAAGTATCCTTTGATGACAATACTTTTGTACTTTTACTGAAGTGATTTTTGAATTGATATTTTTGAGTAAAAAATGTAAATAATTTCTTCCATCGCTGCACGCTCGTAAGCACGCACACACAGGTTGCACGCACGCACACACACACACACAAACAATTGTAATACACACCCTTTCACACCTCTTATTCTCTCTCTCTCTCTCTCTCTCTCTCTCTCTCTCTCTCTCTCTCTCTCTCTCCCTCCTCCTCCTTTTCTATGTCAAGTCCTTTTGTCCCATGTCTTGAAACTTCATCACCCAACATTATTCCTGCTTTGTCTGCTTTCAATGGATGTGTGAGAACATTTCCCCCACAACATCTATGGCTGTATCAGCACAAATCAGTGTACCATTTCTTTTACTCAGGCTTTGGGCGGGGATTTGGTTCCACTTAAGCCTTTCCTTTTGTTCTGAAACTATGGGGTGCTTTATCAAACGTTTTAATCAAATCGAACTTCAAACTAGATTATTATATGACATATACATACAGATTACTAATTTTTTAATGGAGTGGCGTATTGAGTATAGCCTAATCTGTGAAATCATCATTATGTGCATATGATACTGGTAACGGTTTTCCATTCCGACATATCCGACATTCCGACACACCAGGTTAGCATTCACCAGCATCATCAGGTTCGCATTTCACCAGGTTAGCATTCACCAGTGTTAGTTTTCTGAGGTTAGGGTTAAGGTTAGGTTTAGGTTGTCGGAATGGCAATATGTCGGAGTGCTGACATGTAACCATAAATACTAACTATCCCCCAAACCAAAACCGGAATTCCTGTTTTGAATCTACTCATATTTTACCAGTATGCATGCTTCTTTTTGGTACTTATTGGGAACCATATCTAGTCCCAAAAACCAGAATAGGAATTCCTGTTTTGACTCATGTTTTACCAGTACGCATGCCTTTTCTCGGTACTTATTGGGAACGATATCTACCGTAGACCCAAAACCACAACAGGAATTCCTGTTTTGGAACGACTCCCGTCGTGACTGATAACATCTTCACAGCCTTTCTCTGGAAGACAATTAACATAAACCGGCAAATTACACATCGGTGGGGAAAGCTGTGCAATGTGCACAGAGCCTGGGGGAGTCTGAGTCATGTCAATCCAAAAAGCAGACGTCTTCGGTCTCCTGCGTCATGCACGTTATGCAACCTTTCGCTGTGAGGCACAGTTTTACTGTCAACTAAAAGAGGAAGGGATGGAATTAAACAGAACACCAATCTCATCATTATGGTCCTCATCATCCCACAAAAATGTGAGAAGTGAGTTAGTGCTGCATGCGTAGATATGCACAATGTGGTTGAGATTGACCTTTAGGCTCTCCATCTCAAGTGACGTGAGTCGGGGGTCGTTTTAGGGAAGTAGAAGAGTTGGCGCTGACCAAGACAAAGCATTTAAACCTTTTAACTTAAAGGTTTAACGGTTTGCACAGCAGTTATCAGTTATTTTGACTGTTAGGTTTGGCTGATGACCAGCTGGAATTGGAAGATGTGTTCTTAGCATATCCGTGGTGGTCACAACGGAGACATGGTTAACAAGAGACGCCAAAACAAAGTCCCTAAAACCAATCTTAACGATACTTTCAAACAAAAACGTAAAGCGTGATCGTTAGATCTGCAGCTCCGGGTCAATTTCAACCAATAACACACACCTGTCAACAGGGGTGCCGCACCAAATTCTGGGCCCTGGGTACAAGGATTCACTACGGGCCCCCAATGAATGTTCTTCATAGGGGGAGGGGGTTTAACCCATTTAGACTGGGAAGCATTCTTTTGTGCTTTAACTATTGAAAAATAGCAGATCTACAAGCTCACAGCCCGCCACCGAGTGCTGCGCTGCAAGCTTGTAGATCTTCTATTTTTGAAAAAAATTGTGAAAATTTGTGCAAGTCTTTGAATATCTCAAATCCTTTTTTTTAAAACCTATGTTTCTACTGTATGTCAGTGGTGTTCAAACCTTTTCATGTCAAGGACCCCCAAAATGATATGTATTCGGCCACATGTGACCCCCATCTCAAAATATTTAGTTCCAGGGCCCCGCCAGAAGCAAAATTTGAGTTACAAATGTTCCCTTAAAAAATACATATATTCAATGATTTGCACACATTTTCACGACTTTTCAAAAATAGCAGATATACAAGCTTGTATATCTGCATGTACATCTGCTATCTGCTATAGCTGTCTGCTATCAAACAAAGTTGGCAGACGCAGCTTCACAGACGCAGGGAAACAAACGTTTGTTTACAAACATAAACATGTACTGTTGGGGGCTGCAGTAAGATAAACGAAAAAGACCCCACAGCCTGAGGGGACGGAATGGTCAGCTGAACGGCCCACCCCCACTGTCTTACTCGCTGTGATTGGCTGAGGAAGCTTCCAGCCCCTCTTTCACTACAGGAAATATGTCATGATGATGTCATGATGATGGTCACGAAGCCATTTCAGCTTGCCTTTAAAGGATGTTAGCTTGGCTGGTTGCTTGGTATGATGCATTTTAATATCCACCAACTGAGCTGAGCTACCAGCGTCCGGGTAGCTCGGTCGGCAGAGCTCTCGCCTTAGCGACCAAAAGGTCATTATGTTCGATCCTGGGCACGGTCAACTCAGCGTATGAGTAGCGTGGCTTGGATATTGCAAATCGTAAGTACTGGTACCTGATGGTAGGTGTGGCTCTCCACCTCAGCAATCCATCTCCCAGGGGTCTCCCAGGGGTCTAGTAGAGTGCATTGTAACGTGGACAGCAGACGCATTATCGGCTGATACCGACAACAAGCCTCTCCCGGCCTAGCCTGGAAACCAGACGAATCTTCAAGTGAAAAAATACTAATTGCCCTCACAGTGATATTAGTTTGGCCATGCCAGGCTACTCCCCACCTGGAGGGATACTGGAGGACAGAAACAATAGCAATACAAGTATAAAATAATGATTGAAGGTATGGAGGTATAAAGTATTCCAGATAGGTTGTCTGGGCACTCACAATTGGCAGTGTTTGTTGGAGAAAATGATAAAGTAAAATGTTTTCCAGATGCAGTGTAGGGAATGTTCTTTGTGTGTGTTACCAGTTTTATGTTCATGATGGGATCCTCATAATGTGAGACATAATCTATGTCTCAGAATTGGAATTGGACCCGCCTGCACTCACCTTATGAAAATAGAGATCTTTGGTGCATTACATTCTGGCTTGTCATGCTCTCCCCGTCTCCAAACTGTGTCTTTCAGTATGAATCCCATGACTGTCTGACCTACTTCAAAACAGATGCATAGAAGCGCTCTTGTGCCCACATGGTTTTAACCCAGCAGCCTCTTCTGCATGGCTCAGGAAGAAAAACACTGCGGAGGAGTACGGGGAATAACAGGAGGATAATGGAGCTATGCCCCCTTAATGAGGGCAAGAAAACAACAAGGAGGATAATGGAGCGATGCCCACTTAATGAGGGCAAGAAAACAACAAGGAGGATAATGGAGCGATGCCCACTTAATGAGGGCAAGAAAACAACAAGGAGGATAATGGAGCGATGCCCACTTAATGAGGGCAAGAAAACAACAAGGAGGATAATGGAGCGATGCCCACTTAATGAGGGCAAGAAAACAACAAGGAGGATAATGGAGCGATGCCCACTTAATGAGGGCAAGAAAACAACAAGGAGGATAATGGAGCGATGCCCCCTTAATGAGGGCAAGAAAACAACAAGGAGGATAATGGAGCGATGCCCCCTTAATGAGGGCAAGAAAACAACAACAAACTGAACTCATGAGTTCTCTCAGATTAGGGATGCAACTATCAGCAGTGATAATTCTGTCAATTACTTCAATTACAATCAGAATTTATTTCATGTCGATTAGTTGATATTTTGTAACTAACTTGAGTAGTTTGATTAACCGCTTAAGACATATTTCATACTTTGTTGTACAATGGTGTCGGGCAAAGATAGCCGAGGGGGACACAATGTGATAACTCTTTTAGCTGTTTTTGTAAATAGTGAAAATTGTGATAATCCTTCATAACTGATTAAATCAATTACTTTGATTAATCACATGATTATTAGTAGCAAGAGCAAAGAGCAACATCTTAAAAGCCCTGTCTTCTCATAAGCCTACAGTAGATCGTCATCGTCACTGTCCCGTGGAACGCTCATATCTTCATAATTATATTTACGAAAAAACCCACAAAAACATAGAATATGGAGATGGGGGGAGGTGTCTGCCCGACATCAACGATATACAGCAAGTGAGAAAAGCCTCAAGTTCCACAGTAAAAAGGCATCAGACAGTGATTATGTTTTATAATATGCATGCAGCTCAGCGTGCCACATGTTTACCAGATGTGTACTGTGGGTCCCCGGGCCACAGTGGGAGGGCCTGCGGTGCCCGTCTAGGATTTGTTTGTGACGTGGAAGACGAGGAGGACATGCAGGTGTCGATGGGTGACGACAGATTGATGATCGGCCCTCCAACAGCTTGCAGTTCCTGCAGACGCGATGACAGCTGCTGTAAATGGGATTCATAGATTTATGACTCATTTATTTAACCTGCTATTATCTGACATGTTTTCTCATTACGTGATACCTTATTTTGTTTGCTCGCCGCATGGGCACCGTCGGGGGAAAAATCCCAATCCATCAAGTGTTCTGAACACTGGAATGAATAATGCATGTAAAAGGATCCTTATAGCTTACAGCTATAGTGGTTACCAAACGTTTTAGCTCAAGGCCCAAAAGTGAAATTAGACATTTGACCCAAACTGGTGAAAATAGACGATCTACAAGAACACAATGCATCGGTTTGCGCCACGTTGTGAGCTTGTAGATCTGCTATGTTCACTACGTACTGTATGTTCAAACATTTTTTAATTAATTTTAATTTAAAGGAGTAGGTCACCCCCAAAATGACTTTTTTTCTATTGATTAGTCACGCCATGGAGACTAGAGTTCAATAATATTTTTAGTTTTTTGTCGCATTCCTAAGACAAACATGTGATAACAGTAAATTTACCCCCATTCGTTCCGGATGAAACGGGTCCCCATCCGGAATCAATGGGGGTAAATTTACTCGAATCAAATTTTTGTCTTAGGAATGTGACAAAAAACAAAAAATATTATTTAACTCTACTCTACATGGCATGAGTAATCAATAGAAAAAAAGTCATATTGGGGGTGAACTACTCCTTTAAGTAAGAACTGGCAACCTTTTGTTTCCCATACGGCCTCTTAACCCATTCAACTATGGCCGCTGTGGTTGAATGTAATTTATACACACAACCATCTCCACAAATGTAAATGATCCTTTAGTAGTTAACCTGCAAGCCAACATAATTATGATATATATTAATGTTATACAATCTATAATATCACAGTGTTTTGGCAGTTCTTTGGGAGCCCACTTGCAACCTCCTCCTCACGGCCCACAGGTTGGGAATGGCTAACAGTATACTATACCACAGGTTCCCAAACACTGGGTCGAGACCCATTTGTGGGTCGCGGACACATATTTATGGGTCCTTTTATTTTTTTCGTTTCCCACATTTTGTTTTGAATTATTATTATTTGAAATAAATAGCTGATCTACGAGCTCACAAGCAACGCGTTGTGAGCTTGCAGAATCTGCTATTTTCACTAGTTTGGGTCCAAGGGAAAACAGCTAATTCCTCTTTTGGGTCTGGAGCTGAAAGGTTTGGGACCCGTTGCACTATGGTTGGTGTCCCAATTAGGAATGGGACGATATGAAAATTTCATATCATGATTATTGTGACAAAAGAAATCACGATTTACGATATTATCACGATAATCAAAATCCATTATCCTGGGGCGAAACATTTGCCAAAAAATAGCAGATCTACAAGCTCACAACGCGCGTTGTGAGCTTGTAGATCTGCTATTTTTTGGCCAAGACATTTGATGGAGAGTGAAAAAAAGACTTTATCAAGTACGTACAGTATATTATAAAGTACCTTTTACGAGGGTTTAAGTAGTACCGGATATGCAGCTCGGCAAATAAAAGGTGAATTGATCACAGTGCGTGACGGAGGACGATATCATGATAAACTTTATCTCCGCGATACGATTATCGTGAGTGTTTTTTATCACGATAAACGATAATATGGCGTATCGTCCCATCCCTGCATGGTCCCAATCAGCTGTGTGAAAGTGGAGAGAAACACTGCATAGTCATGTCCATGCATGATATTATCAGTGACTAACCTCCTGCCTCCAGGCCCACTGGCAGGTCTACCTGCCATGTGAGCTGATAAACAGGCAGGATTAGGAATTGTGTTAGTATTACAGTGTGTGTCTTGCAAAATATACGAGACTCAGGGCCGGATCTAGCCTTTAGCACTAGGTGGGGCAGGAAGAAATTATAGGGGGTCACCTCCAGCCCATGCCGCTATGCGGCGTGGGCGGCAAAAAATGGGGGGACAAACCCCCTAAAACACCGAAATGCATAGAAAACTAGACCAGGTCAACCTGGTTGTGCCAGACCCCGGTTCTGCCAACCCCCTGTCTGTCATCATCATTTATGACATCATGCCTTTTGTAGGCATGTCATCATCATGTCATCATCATATATACCCTTTATATAGAAAACCCGGACAGACCGACATTTGCTTATGTAGGCCTACCCATTTCATGGGTCTGGCAACTAAGCATTTTTGCACACTTATACCTATACACGCAACATGTCTTACAACTATCTCTCTCTCTCTCTCTCTAATATCTTATCAGTTTATCTATCCATAATAATAAAGGTATCTATCTATCTATAACATTTCAAATAGTTTAATATTTTAGAATTTTTAGATTTTTGCATGCCATCATGTTTGGTGGGGCAGACAGGGCATTTAGGGGGGCATTGCACCCCCTTGCCTATGCCTAGATCCGGCCCTGACGAGACTGTATGTCCATTCATCCTAAATCTCTGCATGTTGTTTCAAAGACGACCAGGTGAATCAGACTTCGAGTAAAACCCTATCGGATTCTTATCTCGGTGATTGGGAAAGGGTTTTGTGGTCTGGTTTTTACTCGTCTTGATGTTGCAGACGACTGTTGTCTTCTTCGTTATGTTTGGTGCAGACAAGAAGAAGACCATGACCTGTCCTCCTCTGCTCTGTGGCCCTCGTGATATGTGTCACGTAGCTTCATAATCTCATAATCAAAACCACAAGGCCCACAGTGGCTTAATTATGCTGCGACTGTCATACAAACAGTGAGACACATTGGTGTGTGCGTATGTGAGTGGCACACGCACACACACACACACAAACACAAACACACGCACGCACACACACATGGATGGACACATCACAGACCGAGACTCAGACATGCAGACAGATGCACTGAATAGAAAGACACAAACAAACACACATACATACACACACACACACACACACACACACCAAAGACAAACAAACAAACCAGAAACTGACCAACACCGCACAGACAGACACACAGGTTGCTCGTTTTGCTACTACTACTACTACTACTACTAATAATAATAATAATATTAATAATTATAATAATAATAATTCTGGCATCTCCTTGCTAGAACATCACATTTTTGCATACCTTTCCCGTCTTGCTGACTTCTACGTCAGCTATGGGTGACACATCTTCACATCAGTCACTAAAGTGGTTCATGAAGACATATATTTATATTCTATATATACGTCATATACTGTATATGTGCATTTCATAAAGCTCAGAACATGTTGTGGCATGTGGAGGTATGTCATGTCAGAGCCTCCGGGTCCAAGGCTGGCCTGGGATCACTTCCAATTTCATGTTTCAGATCCGGTCGGCATCGGAAACAACCTACTGTACGTCTTTTTATGGTCAATCAGACGGACTACACTTTGGCTGGAATTATCAAAAGCAGAATTGTTTTTAACCAGGGCAGGAATTTCATGGAGGCCATGAAGGCCATGTCCGCCGTTGCCCCTCAGTTTGGCCTTGTGCCCCTCAAAACAATGGCATGACCTGAGACCACAGTGGTCTTAATACCCCAGCTGACTGTACCACTTTCTCCTCTGTCTCTTTCTGGTCAACATGTAGATAGTAGACACCAGTCTCTTTCTTGTCATGTAGACACCAGTGTTTTTTTGTTGAGATTCTGAAATCTTAACTTCCCCAAGTCCCCATCTTTAAACCAATCCAGTGCAATCCAGTGACTTTGATTGGTGCTGGGCTGAGCATGGATCAGATTGCAAATACCATCATTTATCTATTTCACTGCAGATTAGGTTATCAACCCTAACCATTAAGTTCAACAAATTCTTTCAATGAACTAAAATCTTGTTTTATTTGATGGCCTTCCTGCTCTGGCATTTGGCCTTTGTGCCCTCAAAAAATGGACAACACCAAAAGTAGCCGGGGAGCCACTGGGCCAAAATGAGAGAGGACCTGTGATGTCATGACATACTCCAAATTTTTGTTTGTCCTATTAATTTGGTCAATAAGGTACACAGAATGAGAGGCCTGCTCTGCCGGAAATCCTGCGAAAAAAAGTTTCCCATTGACTTCACTATACTGGAAAAAAACACACCAAAAAAAGTAGCATGTGAGGGGTCAAACTAAGGGTTCTTCATGATTCTGAATCCATTGCAAGCATTTGTTTTGCATGAAAAACATTCCTTGGGCTAGATTTCAGCCTCTCAAACCTGTGAAAAGTGATGAGTCATCACTTTTCACCGTTATTTTGGTCCGTTTTCTAGCTCAAGGAATGTTTTTCATGCAAAACAAATGCTTGCAATGGATTCAGAATCATCAAGAATCCCTAGTTTGACCCCTCACATGCTACTTAAAGCATATTTTTTTTGGTGTGTTTCTTTCCTTTATATTGAAGTCGATGGAGTGAATATACAAATGGCCATAACTTTTTTTCGCAGGATTTCCGGCAGAGCAGGCCTCTCATTCTGTGGACCTTAATGACCAAATTAATAGAAAAAACAAAAAATAAAAGTATGTCATGACATCACAGGTAACATCCTATTCTTTGAGCTTTTGGGCCTGTGGCTCCCCGGCTAAAGCCAAGTGGCCTTGCCCCTAAAATGATGAAATTCTAGGCCTGGTTTTAACACAAAATAATTCCCTGCGTTCAAGGTTATTCTGTAATGTTAGGGCCTACACCCAATAAAACCCTTGATGTGGTGTAGTTTTGCTTGCTTATTCTTTGAAAGGTTTGTTTGATATAATATGCATCTTTCAGTCCAAATCCTAGCGACTGGCAGGGCAGGGCGCGCATTAATCGGTGACGTCACAAAGTTCACCGTCAAATCCTTAGCGTTGGTTTAACTTCGAAGAGTGAACAAATGTAAGCGAATGTACTTCAAGTGTCCATTTGGTTACATTTTGTACACTTTTAAGGGAGTTTAATTACCTAAGCACTTTAATGCCTTGTTAGTTGACAATAGTAAGTTGCTCTGATGAAGACCAAGAATGCCAGGGTTTTAGGCTTTAGTCTATTTAAGGGAAAATCAAGTTAACTCTAATGAAACTCCATGGACTTCATGAATCGTTGCATTTGTTTGTAAAAATAGAGCCTAAGAGAGAGAAGGTACTGAGATATATTTGCTCTTTAAGAGCTAGAAAGCTCTCCTTTCTAGTCTAAACAACAACACTCATTGTCGCGGCAAAAGTAAGGCCATCACTTTGCAATGATTCGTGGAAACTATAAAAGGAAAACCTCCTGATTCCCCAGGTGTCTGTCCATGGAGTCTACAGTATATAACGTGTAGATCTGCTCTTTTCAGCCAATGTTCCCCTCAGAATAGGGATGCAAAGTTGTTAATGTAAAAAACAAAACAAAAAAAAAAACAAGTCCCTATCATACAAAGATTCAGCGACCCCCCGTAAAAAAAACTCTGAGGACCCCCAAGGGGTCCCGGACCCCCTGTTGTTAACTGACTGGAGTCGACCAGGGGTCTATACTAGGTTCTATACTAGTTTTCACTCTAGCCAGACTCAAAAGTGCAGGTATGGGATGGGGTATGCAAGGATGGAATCAGGGGCGTCACCAGGGGTAGGAAAGTGGGACTGAGTTACCAGGGCCCAAGGTTGAGGGGCCCTAGTAACTTTAGCTATTGAAAAATAGCAGATATACAAGCTCACAGCGCGGCACCGAGTGCCGCGCTGCGAGCTTGTAGATCAGCTATTTTTGAAAAGTTTGCGCAAATCTTTGAATATATGTATTTTTTAAGTGAACATTTGTAACTCAAATTTTGCTTCTGGGGGGTCCCTGGAACTAAATATTTTGAGATGGGGGGTCCTTCACATGAAAAAGTTTGAGCATCACTGACATGAAAACATAGGTTTCTTGGCACACATTTTCACGATTTTTCAAAAATAGCAGATCTACTAGCTCGCAGCGCGGCACTCGGTGCCGCGCTGTGAGCTTGTATATCTGCTATTTTTCAATAGTTAACATTCATGGGGGGCCCGCAGTGAATCCTAGTACCCAGGGCCCAGAATTTGGTGTGACGCCCCTGGATGGAATGAATGGGACAAGTGGACAAGCATAGCAACAAACAAAGAATATATGAACAAACACTACTAATAATAATAATAATAACTTGGATTTATATAGCGCCTTTCAAAAAACCCAAGGCAGTTAACAAAACATAAACAATCTTGTTATTGTCCAAAAGCCAGAATAAATACTACTATATGATTGCTTGTTATTGTTTGTTTCCCTAATCCAATTATCTTATAAAGGGAGAGTGTTTTTTGCAGGTCTTTCAGTCCGAGTGTCTCAAAAAGGCACCTCGGTTAAAGGAGACATCCAGACCAAAACACATATAGGGTTAAATCTGCCTTTTATCATACCCCTTCATACCTGCTTTTGTCGATTTTTTTCATAGCTGCCCCTGTTGCTAGATTTCGGCTGCCCCTGTTGCTAGATTTCGCGGGTTCTCTCATAACTAACACGGTGGATTCATTGTCCTTAGGCAAGTGCGGTCATTTCTTGAGCTTCAAAGTTAGTATTTTTTTATTGGATTGTGTTTACACAACGTCCTGAGACGAACCACACCGCTGTTTTGACCTCACAGGCACCCTTACTTGTCAAACAGACCCCTCCCTCCCTCCCTTTCTAGCCTCTCCTCTCCCTGCTCTGGTGCAGAGCAGAAGCCGTTTGACAAGTAAGGGTGCCTGTGAGGTCAAAACAGCGGTTTGGTTGATCTCAGGACGTTGTGTAAACACAATCCAATAAAAAAATACTAACTTTGAAGCTAAAGAAATGACCGCACTAGCCTAAGGACAATCCACTGTGTTAGTTATGAGAGCGCCTGCGAAATCTAGCAACAGGGGCAGCCGAAATCTAGCAACAGGGGCAGCTATGAAAAAAATCGACTAAAGCAGGTATGAAGGGGTATGATAAAAGGCAGATTTAACCCTATATGTGTTTTGGTCTGGATGACTCCTTTAAGGCAGCGGAAGCTTGATTGGCTGCGCGGAGGTGACGAAAGTCGGGGGGAAGGAGATACACCTAAACCTATCCCTAACCCTGCTATTTAACAAATATTCTGCATCCCTTTTTCTCTAGATTTGGTTTGAAAATAGCAGATCTACAAGCTTATAACACGTCGCATCGCGAGGCATTGTGAGCTTGTAGATAAGTGCTCTTGTTGCCTATAGTTGCCTCTTTTGGGCCTTGTTGTTTTTCATAGACCTGCTTGCTTGTTTCTCTCGCGAAATCTGGCAACACTTGTCACCACCTTAACACATGAGAGAGCTTTTATGATCACAACAGAGGATTACTAAATCTCAACACAACTAAATCCAACACACAATCAAAATGTCATAAAGACAAACACCATGCTCAAGTTGGGATATCCTTATTTCTGATATAGTTACAGTTTCAGTTTACAGTTTAGGCGTTTAGCAGACGCTTTTAATCCAAAGCGACTTACAATAAGCTGATAATACATCACTATACTAAACAATATAGTGTAATTTACTGTAATGCTTACATAAGGCACATTCTCTTCAGCCTATTTTAATTAGTCAGTAATTAAAATAATGTTCTGCCCGTCAACAGCTACTCTTTAACAACGCCCACACACACACACACACACACACACACACACACACACACACACACACACACACACACACACACACACACACACACACACACACACACACACACTATGACACGCTTGCTTGGAATCGTAAGGCTGAGAAAAAACAATAAAATAAATGTTGTGCAATATTCCCCGATATTGAGTAACTCATGAAGTGAGCTATGTCAAAACGCGCACAAGTCGTCGTCGACATACTGTCACCAAGACACGTTGCGATACTTTTGTTTTGTCATTATTGTCTTATATTGTTTTCTGGGCCGATTGTAAGGAGCATACATGAGTATTTAAGTACAAATAAGTACAAATACTTTGGCGTCTAACTGGCCAATTATCACACATAAACCCTCCATTTCTTATTTTAAAAAGTTACAACTAGACTACCACAACGTGTCTCAGCACGATGCGTTGTGAGATTGTAGAGCTGCGTGAGATTTTGACGAGTGTTCCCCACAGAATAGGCATGCTGGCATTGCTGGGGCTCAGATGGTTAATAATCTGGATAAGGCGATGGCAAAAAATGTAACTATACTGTGTGCAATATGTTTGATCCGTCACAACAAGGCCTGAAAACCATGTTGCATCAATACGTTTACTGTAAACGTGTGTGTGTGTGTGTGTGTGTGTGTGTGTGTGTGTGTGTGTGTGTGTGTGTGTGTGTGTGTGTGTGTGCGTGCGTGTGAGTGTGTGTGAAGGAAGTGGTGTAACAATCCAACAGTGGGCCTTGCAGATACCATTATACTTGCATGCATGGTCACAAATAATAGCCTATATAGGGAGATTTTGGCAGTTCTCTGTGTTTCCTTAATCTTAGAAAAGGAAAGGAAAACTGCCCAAACGCATTTCGGTGGATAAACCAATCAGCAGCTCACAGGTCCAGACAGACAGAAATGCATTCCAATGGATTTCCCAGGTGTGCAAACCCACGTTCAGTAGGGCATACACCAAATATTCCAATATTCGAACATTCGAATATCAAAGTCACTATTCAACGTTGTTCAACGAAGTCGAATATTCGTTTATTTTATTTTATTGTTTTCTCTTTAAAATATATATAGTTTATAAAGCTTGGCTACTAGATAGGAAGTCATAAGAATGAGTTGTCAACGCCCCTGGTGGTCGTGGTGGATGAATTTGTTAATGCTCTATACCAGGGGTTCTCAAACCTTTTTAGGCTGTGACCCCCAAAATAAACATATTTGAACTGGGGACCCCCATCCTGACAAGCACTTGGAATTGTAGGTATTACATTTAATGTGACTCTGTTCCGCAGATAAATATTGGGAAAATAGCAGATTTACATGCTCGCAACCCGAGGCGTTGTGAGCATGTAGATCGGCTATTTTCACAATGTTCGCCTCTTGCTTACTAAATATTTGACAGTTTGGCCAGTCCTGTCCAATATTCGACTATTCGAAATTTCGAATACTTTGAGGTCGAATAATTCGAATACTAAAAATCACTATTCGTGAATGCCCTAACGTTCAGGAGATATCTGCAAGTTTCCCGAAATATGCTTATCTATAGCATCTAGGTCATATTTTAATGTATTCATGACAAAATATAGACCAAACATTTCAGTGCTGAGCCAATGTCATATGAATATTTTAGTATTTTAAATATCATCCGTTTAGACAACTACGTTCATGACGGCACACAGTTTAACTGACCACAAGGCAACGCATCACTGCGTGCAGTGCAGAATGCATACGGTACTGTTCTGTTTTTGTTCTTCCAAAGGCCTACTGTACTGTACATTGTCTTGGTTTCAGAGAGCATGGTAAATATGAACTTTTGCCCCAAAGTCTTGTGTTTATATTCCATCATGTCCGTGCTTTTTTAAGAGCGCAGGGCAGGCTTGACGAACATCATCAAGTGGCCCCAATAGAAATCTCTTTTCTCCTAAACGGTGCGCATTTAAAAATGAATTGGATATTTATAATGCCATCATTCCACACATGTTTTATTTTGAAATCGTACTCCTGGAAATAGAAGTATAGCCAGGTACAGTAGCCTATTATATCCTCGCCTCTTCTGACTTCTGCCCTCTACGTTATTACCCTCTTGGGCCCGCAGATGCCTGCAGCATAGCCTCCGGGCTCCGCCAATATTTTGTCAACTCTGTACTTTTACATCTCTGTAGTGTATACAGCATTATTTTATTTTACCGACGGCACGGGTGGGCCCCAAATGACTCGGGACCCCCAACGCAACTGTGTCGGCTGTGTGAAGGTCATCAGTTCTAATGATGGCCCTCCAAGCCAAGCACATGTAAAAACACCCATAGTCCGGGTAGCTGTTGGTAGAGCACTCGTCCTTGACTCATAAGATTATAGGTTCGATCCAACTCAGCCTATGAGTAGCATGGCTTGCGGGTGCATCAAGTACTGGGAACTGACGGTAGATCTCCACCTCAGCAATCCATCTCCCAGGGGTCTGACGGTAGATCTCCACCTCAGCAATCCATCTCCCAGGGGTCTGACGGTAGATCTCCACCTCAGCAATCCATCTCCCAGGGGTCTAGTGCATTGTAACAGGGATAGACTCCTGTGTTCCGGCTGATGCAGACAATCAGCTTTGATTGATTGATTGAAGACTTTATTAGAAGTTTGCATAGAAAAAGGTACAGTTTCATGACGGTCCAGTTCACTGGTACAAGGTCAACTAAAAGGAGATCCTAGAAAAGACTAAGCTTATTTCCATAGGAAACCATTGAAGTATCTCATATAACATTGAATGACAGACAGATAGAACACAGTACTATGCAGTACCATGCTTCTGACTTACTTGCTCACTTACAGGTGTTTTAAAATATTAATCAAAGCTAATGATTTATTTTTACATTTAATTTTTTGGCTTCTATGCCTGTATTGAACGACACTATCTGAAATTAAGCATATAAAAAATGGCGAAAAAAAAAGATGATAATATAAATTTGTGTGAATTCATAATCTCACAAAATTTGCTGAGCAATCAGTCAGCCTTATATACTGTAGTTATACTGAAGTGGCAGTGGTGATTTCAAATCTGATTAATATTTTGCCCATCAGTAAGCGTAAAGGATTACGGTAACTAATTTTGTGATCAACTTACAGTATGCATTCCCTTACTGTGATATCAAATTCACTGCCCTCTCATGAACCCGAGGTGAAATCTAAGACAAATCTCTCAAAGAGCTGAGGCTGGCTGGACCTAGTCACGCAACATACAGGGATTAAAGCTAAATAAAATCTCACCACTGAAAAATGTTCTATTGGTCCTATTGGTTCCTATTGAAACAGCATGGAAGAAGACCCGACCCTAACCCCTGGCGCTGTGTTTCATAAACAATTAGCACAATAAAGTTAAGATGTTTTGCTAAGCCATACAGACAAGTTTAGTTGAAGATATTGCTTTTTAGATAAGACCATTGCTTTTATAAAATATCAGAGATCAATTAGGGTTTTCTGGAAGATTGGACATAAGTTCTATTGTTAGTTTGACCACTTCAAATACTCTTTTCTCTTAAAATAACAAATGACCAAAAACAGACTATAAATACAAGCTCACAACGTGTGACACGTTGTGAGCTTGTATTTACAGTACCGTAGCCTGTTTTCGGTGGCAGACCAGCCACAGAAGACATGATCACCAAATGACTGAAATCAGTCATGGCGACTGAGAATTTGAATCCAGGGACATATCAATCTCACACGCCATACTGTAGCATAGCGCTTTCAGCACCAGAGAGGAAAAGCAGAGTTGTTCTCACTGTACAGTACATATACTTGTATAGTTTGTTCACATGCCCAGAAAACAGCCGATCTACAAGCACACATGTAGATCGGCTGTTTTCACTAGTTTAAATAATTTTAGAAATGATAAATACAAAACAAAACGGTTTTGGACATATACAAGGTTTCCACCGGACACCGACGATATATAACTTTCCTCTTCTACCCCGGATTTGAACCAGGTTTCCTGTATACAGTAATAAGGCCTGGTCGCTTGCCCAGGGAATACATTGAATCTTGACCATCAGGTCCAAATTTGTGTCAGCTCCCCTAGAATTTGTGTCTAGGTGAGACATGACCTTTTGACACAATCTAAATGTCTCGGTAGAAAAATACAACCACCCCAATTGTATAAGTCAAGTGTTGTATTTGTATTCACATACTTTACCATAGAGATTGGGCAAAATTGCATTTTGACGGGCATGTACATGCTAGCATGTAAACTAAGATTAATCTGAGTTCCCAGAAATCCTTTGCCACCAAGCGGTAGGGGCAAGGTAAGATAAATATTATGCTGCAGTCTTGGTGGTGAAAGCCAGTGTTTTGGTAAACCATTTTCCCCTGGAAACGCTAAGAGCCGACACCAGTCAATTACATGAGAATAAAAAGGTTGCCTAAACGGAGAGCAAGTATGAGCAAACACATACAGTAACTAGAAGCAGTGCTCTTCCGAGCACAGGTCTCCACCAGGCCACACAAATCGGCCTGTTATAGCGCCACCATGAGGCTGATTTAAAAAATGTGGGGCAGAGGTTCTGAATTAGCATCCAGGGAGTGTGTGTGCTCAGTTTGGCAGCGATCGGGCCAACGGCGCCGGAGATTAGCTGGTAACAACCAGGCCACACAAATCGGCCTGTTATAGCGCCACCATGAGGCTGATTTGAAAAATGTGGGGCAGAGGTTCTAGATTGGCATCCAGGGAGTGTGTGTGCTCAGTTTGGCAGCGATCGGGCCAACGGTGACTGAGATTAGCTGCTCACAAACTGCGAGGACGGACGCACGCACGCACGGACGGACGGACGCACGCACGGACGGACGGACGGACGGACGGACGGACGGACGGGAAAACATACTCTCCCTCAGCCTTCGGCTGGTGGAGACAATTACTGTAGGAACACAATGGGGCGGCAGTGACTCAGTTTACAGCTTACAGTTTAGGCATTTAGCAGACGCTTTTAATCCAAAGCGACTTACAATAAGCAGATAAAACATCACAATAATAAACAAGATAATATGTCAGTACATCAACAGCAATATAACAAATGCAAATGAATATCTATCTAGAAAACAAAAATAATCAGTCAAGAAAAAAGGTTCTAAAACACCTACAAACAAATGCTAACTAGCTTAACTCAAGGGGGAGAACGTTTGCTTTGGAACTGGAACGTTGCTGGTTCTATCACATCACCACAATTTACGATATTATCGCGATAATCAAAAAATTGCCCCAACATACATTATTGTGGGGTGGAACATTTGCCAAAAAAATTGGACAAAGAGATTTGGTAGAAAGTGGAAAAAAGTACATTATTTCCAGGTCCGTTTTACAAATCATAAAGGGTTTAAGTGGTAGGCTACCAGATAATGCAGCTCGGCAAATAAAAGGTGAATAAGAAGTTGATCGCAGTGCACGACAGACGATAAGATTATTGTGAGTGTTTTTTATCACGATAAACGATAATAACGCTTATCGTCCCATCCCTACCCCACAACCTGTGGAGTGGATATTGCACAAATGATTGACAAAACACTAAATATTTTATTTAATGATAATAAATTATCCTATATAAATGTCATACCATATTTTGAAATAGGAGTTTTCATTGTGATACTGATGAATAGACATGTTGACACACGTCTAAGCATTTTGTTTTCAACATAGTCAACAGTTGACTGTACTCATAGACTAGTGTTTGGCCAGTAAACAGGCTCTCCACCTCTCCTTCTATGATCGTTATCACTGTTGCATTAAGTCTGTCTCTTACTATATTGTAACTTATTTCTTGTCCTGTGTGTATGCTGCCCAGGGCTTAGGTGTCACTCATATCACTCCTTTGTTACCCTCTAACATTGTTGAGGGAGACAGTTGTATAAACATACTGTAATGAACATAAACATAAGGCCGTCCCGTAAGCTGATTTAGACAAAGAGATTGGTAGGAGTTAAAAAAGAACTGGGCTCAGCAGCCCATACGGTCAACTAATTATATTGTTGTATGTAAACCTTGTTTCAACGTTTTATGTGTTATGTAGATTAATTGCCTACTTCGTCATACCACCTACAGTGTCAAACAAAGGTAGTAAAAAATAGCCGATCTACAAGCTCAACCGCTAAAAAATGTATATTTTGAGTCTGTGAATACGATATAACTTGGGGTGATTGTATTTTATCTCCTTGCTCTTCTATTGAGACATTTAATTTAGATTGTGACAAAGGTCCCGTCTCACCTAGAAACAGGATCTGACCTGATGGTCAAGATTCAATTTATCGGTGGCCTGCTGGCCTAGGCGTCCGGTCACATACCACATATAGGCTCTAGTGCAGCCTGACAGCAAGTCGCGGATTCGAGTTCCGATCCCGGCGACCTTTGCTGCACGTCACCCTCCCTCTCTCCTGTTTCCTGCATACCAAATTATTTAAATATATTTAAAGAAAAAGAAAAGATTCGATGTATCCTGCCTGGCCAAGCAGGCAGGCTGTATTATAGCCGGGGACCCACAAGCCCAAAAGCTCAAGGAATAGGGTAGGACATGTGATTTTCTGCCGTACTTTTGATTTCTGTTTTATCTATTAGTTTGGTCATTAAGGTCCACAGAATGAGAGGCCTGCTCTGCCGGAAACATCGCGAAAAAAAGTTATGGCCATTTGGATATTCACTGTCCCATTAACTCCACTAGAAATATTTAAAAAATCACACCCGTGTGAAGTGGAGCTGTGTGTGTGTGTGTGTGTGTTTGTGTGTGTGTGTGTGTGTGTGTGTGTGTGTGTGTGTGTGTGTGTGTGGATCATGTGTACCGATTTTTGTGACATTTGAAGAAAATATGTAGGAAAAGGAGCAAAAAGTGTGTTTTGGAGAAAATTCAAGATGGCGGAAAATCTATCATGGCGCAAATGGGCGTGGCCTATATGGGGAGATGCGTCATGACCCAAGGAATCCAGGGAAAAAATATTTTTAATTTTCCGACCTACGGTTCAAGAGTTACAGGCCAAAACGTAAAGTGGGGTGTTATGGCGCCACCATGCGGCCAAATGAGCTTGTAGATTGGTTATTTTCACCACTTCTTAGACATTTGTTTTCTAATTTTCAACTCCATGAAGTTACTGAGGAGGGAAAATAATTAATATATTTTTTTTAATTCATGGGATTTTTAAAGATGTTTTGATATTACAATTACAATAGGCTAATAATTAAAAACAGGGTAGTGATAAAGGAACCAATGAACTCAGTGTTTGGGAACCAGTGAGCTAGGCTATTTCATAGACTAATTATGGTTGACTTTTTTTTTAATGACAAATATTTTGACATATTTTGATTGGCAGGACATTGTTATAACGATCATTAGACCCAGAGCAATAACCCATCTGTTATTTAGATCTGTTATTTGCTATAAATGAGCTAACTTAATTTAATTGACCACGTAAAAAAAAAAAAAGATTTGTTTTTAAAATAGAAATCCTCTCTCTCACACTTCTACCAGTGCCGGTGATCACTCTTCCCTGTGCCAATGTTGGCACCCGTGCCTAAGGTTGCCTACCCCTGGCCTAAAGTAAAAATGTTCAATGTTCATTGCTAATAAAGCACTTTAAACTAGGCTATGCTCAGGTTCAGGCTAGTGAAGCCTATTCAGCCTAAAGTAAAAAATGTTTAATCTTCGTTGCTAATAAAGCACTTTAAACTTTAAGTATAGCCTATGACTATGGTTTCTTGACTACCTTCTCTTTACTGACCACCAAGTGACCCAATAGAAGAGCCAGGTTCAAATCATTCATACATTGCTTTATTTCATACAAAATTAACTTATTCATATTTTAGAAACAATTGGCCACTTCAAACTGCAAAACAATATAGGTTATACCATGTTGTGTGTTATAGTTATAACTATTCTATGCATTTCATGGGTTTGGGACTGCATTTTTTCGCCGGCCGGCGGCTGTGCCACGCGCACGGAACGAACGCACCGCGTGCCCGGAAGAGGTGTTCCTTATTTCAATTTCTGAAAGGTGGCAACCCTAATGTAGCCTGAACTTCCTAAACTTCGGCACGCCACTAGTCCCACAGTTTTGCCACCACACACTCGCGCCATATGTCAAATCGACCGGCTTACTCGGGAATCGTGGGCTATTACTTTTCTAAGAGAAAGGTTCTATAGTTTAATTGATATTAATTTATTAGTGAATTAATTTTCCCCATTGACTTATAATGGGAATCGCAAAAACTCACATTCAATTATTTGTCTCTCGCAAACCATAGGGGCTATAGTTTCAAGACTTGGAGAGGAGGTTCATAATGATTTCAAGGATTAAATAAAAAATAATTGTGTCATTTGGCCGCATGGTGGCGCCATAACACCCCACTTTACGTTTTGGCCTGTAACTCTTGAACCGTAGGTCGGAAAATTAAAAATATTTTATCCCTGGATTCCTTGGGCCATGACGCATCTCCCCATATAGGCCACGCCCATTTGCGCCATGATAGATTTTCCGCCATCTTGAATTTTCTCCAAAACACACTTTTTGCTCCTTTTCCTACATATTTTCTTCAAATGTCACAAAAATCGGTACACATGATCCACACACACACACACACACACACACACACACACACACACACACACACACACACACACACACACACACACACACACACACACACACACACACACACACACACACAGCTCCACTTCACACGGGTGTGATTTTTTAAATATTTCTAGTGGAGTCAATGGGACAGTGAATATACAAATGGCCATAACTTTTTTGCGCGATGTTTCCAGCAGAGCAGGCCTCTCATTCTGTGGACCTTAATGACCAAACTAATAGATAAAACAGAAATAAAAAGTATGGCAGAAAATCACATGTCCCCTCCCATTTTGGTGACTGGGTCCCCGGCTAATACCACTTAAAGATTATATCACAAATTACTTGGAAATTAACTGTTCTGCTGCCCTTGACGACGCTCACCGTCAGTGAAAGGGTTAATACCATGGCGCCGTTGACGGCGAGGACTGTCAATCTTACTGTATATACAGTAAAGATATTATGTCCGCGATTTGTTTACAACGCACGTCGGGCGTGCACGCGAAGTTAACGTCCTCCATAGTAAATCCATTGAGAGGCCCATAAAGAGACTTCATTTTCTCCAAAAGGGACATTCTTATACAAAGGATGGTCTCCACTCTCCATACTGTACACAAAAGCTGGGCGCAGCCATGTTCTCTTCTGGGCTCACACTGTCATGTGACTAGATGACGTAATCGTTGCCGTTAAGTGATAATCCAAAAAAACAAAAACAACCCCCTTCCGGCCCTTCAAAATAATAGCGGCGGCCTATGGAGGAAACGGCGTGGCACCGAGGCACCAAGCAAACCTTCAGATTAAGAGGCAGTAGTTGTGTTAATTGGGAAAAAAATACTATGACTTTATGTACAGTACTGTATCAAACTATGTCCCTTATGTTGTTACTTCGTTGTAGAGTTCTCAAATTCTGTCCAAACTCGACCATACCCGAACCCGGAATTTAGGGCCGGGTAGGGCCTAAAATGTATGCTAATTAGTCGGGCCGGGTAGGGCATCGGGCTCAATGAAAAATAAATAAATAAATAAATAAATATATATATATATATATATATATATATATATATATATATATATCCATTTATCATTTTATTACTTTTACTCTATGATAGAGTTCTCAAATTCTTCCCAAACCCAACCATACTCGACCCGACGTTTTCAGGTAGGGTAGGGCCTAAAATCCTAGAATGTCTGTCACAGCGTTTCTCTTCGGTGGCTGGACCAATTGATCTGAATCCGCATCACCATTAGCATATGAACACACCTGACATAACTGCAAAGCCCGTTTGTCACTTTCACAAATCGTATGCTGTATATTAGCATTTTTATGGCGTATCTACTATCTATTCTGCATCTAGCATGAGGCTTATCTATTCTGCATCTAGCATGAGGCAACATGTTTAACCAGCTGTGTGTGTGTGTGTGTGTGTGTGTGTGTGTGTGTGTGTGTGTGTGTGTGTGTGTGTGTGTGTGTGTGTGCGTGCGTGTGCGTGGGGGGGGGGGGAGGGGTGTCTGGCCCTGTTACAGATGTTGTCCAAAAATCATGCAGATCGGTACACAGTATCTCTGTAGCCATTATCATGTAAGCACCAGTTTAAGTTACTTTCCATCCCTCATATACTGTGTGCACAGTGCACACCCCATAACCCACACACTGCCGCAGGCCGGCCCAGTTTGGGCCGGGCCCCTTAATTTTCAGGCCTGTTGAGAACTCTACTGGGTTGCTGCTGTTCAGAAGCCATTTCAGCATAAGTATTTGCATTTGTTCAAGTTGTCACATCACCATTATGGCCAACCAATATAACTGTACTTGAATGAACTGCTTCTGAAGTTGACAATCCAATACTTGAAATCATTGCTCAGTGTGAAACATTTGATTCCGCCCCATCAGATAACTTCGACTGATCTTGGACAAAATGTGGTTATATCACTGCTTCGACATTTCATGCAGTTGCACCCACTGGGCAGAGCTCTGCCACTTCCTTGCCAGCTTCACTCCTCTGTGCCAGTCTTTTCTTTTCGACCTAATCTGGTGGATTTACTGCCTCTTTTGAAATTTGATCTCAATATAAAACAACTCTACTCTACTGAACAACAATAACGTTTGAAAGATAAGGTCATGTCAGAGTGAGATTTGCACCAAGAGAACGTCTGCAACCCATTTGTTTCTGTCCATTTCCCCCTGGGCCCAGAATATACCGAGGTACTAGAAAGAATGACGCTAACGGAGCAAAACTGTCTGCGCTGCCGTTTGTCATTGTTTGTATCCTTTATTTAACCGCATCTCTTTTTTCAAGTGGTCCCCACTTCACACTCACACACAATTACACACACATTCTGGGAACTTCCCAGCGCAACCACAGCCTTATACTGCTGTACTGGGAGCTGCCCAGTAACCACAGCCTTAAGGGCAGTCCATACCGTCTCCAAACACAGAACCTTTCGCTGGAGAGTCACAACATCTGGGAGTGCAGTTTTCCAAACTCAAATTCGGGGTAATCCATTATAGAAGTTGTGAGTGATGTCATTTTGTATTTGAACCGGACCTTTCCGACAGAAGGTTCAGCCCTGTATGTAGCCTGCTGGGAGCTGCCCGGCACAACCATGGTTTTATACTGTTGGCCACTTAGAGTCAGGGGCCTTAGGTAGATAATCAGTCTAAAAGCGCCAAGTTTTGCATTTTGATTTAGCTAGGGCGCCAGAGTCGGCGACCCTTGGGGTCGCCACAGCGGCCAAATCAAGTTGGGCTCCCATCGACTTTCTATACAGGAGGAAAATACCCAGAATACCCAGGGTATTTAAGTAGGATGTGAGGGGTCTAACTAGGGGTTTATCATGATGTTGAATCCATTGCAAGATTTTAATTGCGCAAAAAACATTCCTTGGGCTAAAAATGGCCCTAGAAAACGATGGTGAATGAAAAGTGATGAGTCATCACTTTTCACAGTTTTGTGGGTGTTTTCTGGGGCCATTTCTAGCCCAGAGAATGTTTTTTGTGCAAAACAAATGCTTGCAATGGATTCAGCATCATGACAAACCCCTAGTTAGACCCCTCACATCCTATTTAAATACCCAGGAAAAAAAAATTTTTTTCTGCGTAATTTCCTCCTGTATAGAAAGTCGATGGGAGCCCAACTTGATTTGGCCGCTGTGGCGACCCCGAAGGTCGCCGACTCGGGCACCCTAGCTAAATCATTAGAGCAGCATGGGCTACATCTGTGCAAAATTTGGCGCTTTTAGACTGATTAGCGCGAAAAAAAACCCTAAGGCCTCCGACTAACTGGAGCAGCTCCACTGGAGCGGCCCAGGGGGTTCAGTGTCTTGCTCACTGGCACTTCAACAGTGGGTGTTTTTAGGGAGGGGTGTGAGTGTTGGTCAACCACTTCACCCAGGCTGCTGATCCAACATTCAGTAAGAGGACAGAATTAAGAGAGAGTGGAGCCTATTTTTATCTGTCAACTTGCAGAATTGAATTTGCGGCACAAAAAAAAAAAAAAAGAAGCCAACAACAAAACTCTGGCAAGAAGCTCCTCATATAGTTCAGAGGTTTGCTGCTATTTGCGGTTTTCTTGAAAAAAAAAAAGAAATAGAATAAAAGTAGAATAAAGGTGCGGTGTTACAAGTAAAAGTACAAAAGTATTGGTTTGAAGTTATGCTGTATGTACCGAAGTAGAAAGTACTCATTATGCAAAATTTCCCTCAAGGCAATGTAAAGGGCCGTTTATAGTTATACGTATGCTTGATTTTGTGTATGTTTTTGGGTGAGAGAGTACGTACGGTAGATCCTTCGACATGCATAGTTGTCTCCACCAGCCGAAGGCATGGGGGAGAGTATGTTTTCCCCTCCGTCCGTCCGTGTGTCCGTCCGTGCGTGCGTCCGTCCGTCCGTGCGTCCTCGCAGTTTGTGAGCACCTAATCTCAGTCGCCGTTGGCCCGGACGCTGCCAAAGTGAGCACACACACTCCCTGGATGGCAATCTAGAACCTCTGCCCTAAATTTTTCAAATGGGCCTTTTCTAGCGCCACCTAGTGGCCGATGTTCGCAAAACACATTTCTGTGCACTACTCTTACAGATCTTGTCCAAAAATCCTACAAATCGGTAGACAGTATCTCCACAGTCATGTGATCGACACGGATCTGTCCGATTTAGCATATTCCATCCTGATTGGCTAAGATTGGCTTCCAAAGTTTGCAGGATTTGGCCGTTTTGAAAATAATGCCTCAAATCCCAAACGCAACGTGCAATTATCATGAAATCGCGCACACATGTTCCCACTAGGTCGAGGAAGAAATGCCACTTAATTTTTTTGAAATCAGCCTCATGGTGGCGCTATAACAGGGCGATTGTGGTTTTACCTATAACTCCATCGATCAGTTTCAAACTTTGTAAGCGCATTCCCTAGAGGCCAAGGAAAAACCCTTTCCCTGCATTTTTCACATCAGCCTTTTATAGCGCCACGAGGAGGCCGACTTATGTAAAACACATTTTTTCCTATTATTCCTTGAGATTTTATCCAAAAATCATGCAAATTGGTACACAGTATCTCTATAGTCATGTGATCAAGTCCGATCCGTCTGATATTTCATATTCCATCCTAATTGGCTAATATTGGCTTCCAAAGTTTGCAGGATTGCTCCGTTTTTGAACAAAATGCCTCAAATAATCAACGCAGCTTGCGATTAGTGTGAAATTTGCCACACATATTCCCACTAGGTCAAGGAACAAATGCTACCTTTTTCACATTGGGCTGTTATAGCGCCACCAGCAGGTAGACTTTAGCAAAACACATTTTTGGAACACAATGCTTCAAATCATGCATGCAGCGTCCGATTGCCATGAAAGGTCTAAGGTGAAGAACATATGCCACCCTTTTTACATTGGCCTATTATACAGTGGCACCACCAGGACGCCTGGCCTGGTGGAGACCTGTGCTCGGAAGAGCACTGCTTCTAGTTTCTCTCTACGTTATTTACGTGCCGACCGCTCTCCGCTCCAATTCTGCTCCCGTTGGGGCCGCGCGCCACATGGAGGTGGTTCTGCACAGCACACACGTGTAAACCGAAGCATTTTTATGTAGAACCACAGAATTTCTTGACCCGACGACCGACGTGATGTTTGGTAACAGTCTGGACTGGTTCTGCAGCTGCTGTCTGTCGGCAACGTTATCGCGGTAAATGAACTCCGCGAGGGTACAGATTTAACCACCCGGACTGAGTAATAACTAGAAGCTGTGCTCTTCCGAGCACAGGTCTCCACCAGGCCACACAAATCGGCCTGTTATAGCGCCACCATGAGGCTGATTTAAAAAATGTGGGGCAGAGGTTCTGAATTAGCATCCAGGGAGTGTGTGCTCAGTTTGGCAGCGATCGGGCCAACGGCGCCGGAGATTAGCTGGTAACAACCAGGCCACACAAATCGGCCTGTTATAGCGCCACCATGAGGCTGATTTGAAAAATGTGGGGCAGAGGTTCTAGATTGGCATCCAGGGAGTGTGTGTGCTCAGTTTGGCAGCGATCGGGCCAACGGTGACTGAGATTAGCTGCTCACAAACTGCGAGGACGCACGGACGCACGCACGCACGCACGGACGGACGGACGGAGGGGAAAACATACTCTCCCTCAGCCTTCGGCTGGTAGTGGGAGAAATATGTGAAAAAGGTGTTCACTTCCGGCAGAAAGCGTGAAAATTTGCACCTAGGGGTATTTTTGTGCGCTGAATCCAAAAATTGACGGTCCCAAGCACTTTTCTGAAATTCACTTTTCTCTCATTCACTTACCATAGGGTTAGGGTTAGGAAAAAAAGATCCCCCAAAACTCTTCTTTAAGTAGCATGTGAGGGGTCTATCTAGGGTGTTTTCATGATTCTGAATCCATTCCAAGCATTTGTTTTGCACAAAAAACATTCCTTGGGCAAGAAATGGACCCCACAAACTATGGTTTAGTGATGAGTCATCACTTTTCAAAGTTTTGTTGTGTCCATTTCTCGGAAAGGAATGTTTTTCGTTCAAAACAAATGCTTGCAATGGATTCAGAATCCCGAAAAACACCTAGTTTGACCCCTCACATGCTACTTGAAGAAGATTTTTTGGGGGGTCTTTTTTCCCTAGTATGGTAAGTGAATGGGAGCCACCAGATCCCATGGGAAAAGTGCTTGGGACCGTGAATTTTTGAATTCAGCGCACAAAAATACCCCTAGGTGCAAATTTTCACGCTTTCTGCCGGAAGTGAACACATTTGCCTTTTTTTGTTACATATTTCTCCCACTATGGTGGAGACAATAACAAAACACAGTGCACTGCACCCGTCTCACTGTTGGAGGTGTGAGTGTGCGCGCGCCGCGCGCGCGAGAGTTTGTGTGTATGTTTGAGCCTGTGAGGAGTCCAGACGTCCTCTTCACCAGTGGTTGCAATGACGTTCCTTTTTTCCCGTTTCTTGCTAAAATATATTTCTTGTTGGGACACATTGTTTCAGAACCGCTGTCTTATAAGTAATTTTCCTCACTACTGCCACGGTTGACAAAAGTTCGCCACGGGTAGTTCATGCGTACGTACGTTTTTATCGGTTTTAATCCGTCGGGTTGAGTGTTATCCGTAAGGTTACGTACAGAGACAAAAACGGACAGACCTACGGAGCTAACGGATTAAATCAATCTCCCCTCCGTTTCTAGTGTAGACTTGTGGTCCTTGTTATGTATTACTATGCATGGTACTTGAGCTTGTAGGGGAGGTACTATATTTACTGTATATTTACCGTATTATATTTGCCCCTGAGATGTAGTGGAGCAGAAGTAAAAGTACTGACAATTGGAAATACTTGAGTAAAATAAAAATACCTCAAAATTGTACTTAAGTGCAGTACCTGAGTAAATGTACTGTTACTTTACACCAGGGGTTTTCAAAGTGGGTGACGGGGCACCCTGGGGTGACGGAGCACCCTGGGGTGCAGTGACATCAGTCCAGGGGTGACGGAGCACCCTGGGGTGACGGGGCACCCTGGGGTGCAGTGACATCAGTCCAGGGGTGACGGAGCACCCTGGGGTGCAGTGACATCAGTCCAGGGGTGACGGAGCACCCTGGGGTGCAGTGACATCAGTCCAGGGGTGACGGAGCACCCTGGGGTGCAGTGACATCAGTCCAGGGGTGACGGGGCACCCTGGGGTGCAGTGACATCAGTCCAGGGGTGACGGGGCACCCTGGGGTGCAGTGACATCAGTCCAGGGGTGCCGTGAGATATTTGATATTAAATATTTGGAATTTATTTGCACACTTAAAAAAATATTTAGTATCATTTTAAACTTGAAGTACAAACGTATTTTCAGTCAGTTCTAACCAAAAATGTTTTCTTCGCAACATAATCGCTAAAATATGCAATAAATATAAGGGGCTGGGAGTGAAAATTATGAATATAATGTAGGGGTGCCTCGGATGAAAATAATATTTATGGGGTGCCCTGGGAACCCTTGCTCTACACCGCATGCAAAGATAATCGTCAAGGATTGCAAAACATAACTTTGCCCAGAGTCGGTTTAATGAGGTACAAATGTTAAGTTCTGCGAGACAAAGACAAACGGCACCCAGTGGTAATCAAAATGCGAGGCACGTTGACAAAATATGTAATCTGTATTAGTTGGGAGGGGGGAACGAAGTGCTCAGAAATGTCTGGTTTAGTTCGGCGGTCTGACGAGGGAGAAAGTTTGAATACCACTGGCCAGCCTGCTGTGTTGGATCTCAATCAACACACATTACACTGAATGGTGGAGTCAGTGGACTCACACCAAATCTATTCACTGCACATAATTCTTCGCTGTCTGGCATAAACCCGTTGTCTACACCAGGCACGTGCACACATAGACATCAAAGGGGGCTTGAGCCCCTGCCCTTTTTATCCATCTGTAAAAAGTGCCCTTTCCAGACAAGAAATGCAGTTTTTACTATATGGCGAAAGAAACGCCTCCTTTCCATGCCATACCTGAAGGCAGCATTCAAGAGAATTGTCTTGTCCAAACTCTGCTGAACTCGAATGCAGCTTCTTATGTTGAAATAATTGCCCTCTCTGTGTAGAAATCCATGCGTTTACGGGTTTACGCCACATCTCCAGTATTGACTTGATTATGCTTACAGTAGTTCAGTGTGGTATCATGCACCGAAAACAGCCGACCTCCAAGCTCACAATGCGGTCTTATTTCGATATTTTCACCAAAAGGCCCTTTTCAGCCCCTTCCTCTCTAACATTCTCTGCACGTCCTGTTCTTTCCCCGTTGGGCAGAAACCCCTCGTCTACATTTCTACATATTTCACTATTTAAATTCTTCTCTTTTTTGACATTTCATAATCCGTCTCTACGGATGCCAGCTTGAAAAGTGGTCAAGTCTGTTCTTTTTACAAATATTTAACCAACAAAATAGTATTTACAAGAGCTTCACTAACCCACTAAAACTGGTTCAAAAATATCAGATGTACAAATGACGTCATCGACGGCCGTTTTTGAAGACAATTTTTTTTTTTTTTCAAAAAGATTTTTTGGGGGGTGGCGCAGTTCAGGCCAAAGGTGGTACTGCAGCTGAAAATGCTCTGAGAGCCATTCAAAAATGAGAGGCTCTCTATTCAGGAGTGGTAATTTAGCCTCAAACTTTTGAAAAACGTTTTTGGGACATAAACAATATGACATAAATACTTTTTAAATGCATGGTGTATCACCTTTAACAATATGACATAAATACTTTTTAAATGCATGGTGTATCACCTTTAATGGATTGAATAACAACTATTGGATGCATTAGAAAACAAAAAGGTTTCTCCCCGACAACGGCAATATATGTGCATATAAATAAAAGTTGTTGTTTTTGAATTCCCAGAAACACATGAAAGACGATAAATAATAATCTACAGCAGAATTATTCCCGTAAACTCCATAAAACGTGAAGCCTGGAGCCAGCATCTGTCAGATCCACTGAAGCTGTCACCTCTATGGCCAGCTACTGCATCTCATCACATAAGTCACATTGTGCATCGCCATCTAGTGGCCATCGGCGTACTTTCCCCCTTTATATCACATGGATGTTTTGATAGAATCATAGATGGATGGAGAGAACGAATGGAAAAAATACACGAAGCAAGATTTAACAAGCATGCCTTTATTAGACATGATGCTGCTGGGTCAACAAAAAACAAAAAACATTACACTTAAAATTATTATTAATCTTGTATGTATTGTTAACAGATTTAGAAAACAGCTCTTTGTTGAACAGTGTTACATAGTGCTGTATAGAGCACAGAAATCCTGACATAAGTTGTTCATCCCCATGGTCATGTATATTCCCATTCTCTATGGAAGATAACATTTGGTGATCTTAGAATCGCCTCATATAAAAATTGTGGTCTAATAATATGATGAGTCACTCAGATTTGATACAGTTTAGTTCTGGAGAAAATGTAACTAATTAGGCGGCAGTAACCTTAGCGCTTTCTTGCCGTCAGTTTACCCATTTAGGCCAAGAGTTATTGAATGCTTTAACTATTGAAAAATAGCAGATCTACAAGCTCACAGCGCGGCACCGAGTATAGAGCTATTTTAGAAAAATCTTGATTTCTTTTGCAAGTCTTTGAATATTATCTTTTTAAAACTTTTTTGTAACTCAAATATGTGCTTCCGGTTAACCCTAACCCTGGAAAAACATACTTTGAGATTGGGGGTCCGCGGCAAAATACATGTAATTTTGGGGGTCCTCGACATGAAAAAGTTTGAGAACAGCTGATATAAGGTCGTTGCACACTGCTGCGGTTTTCTTTTTTTTTTCTCGGACGAATATAGGAGCGAATTTCGTTGCACGTCAATAAAGAAATCAACCTCACGTTGTGACAATCACACTGCCACCCTGTTTCGTATTTATTTTCTGATCACTGGGTCCCTTGCTCGCTCTCTCTCTCTCTCTCTCTCTCTCTCTCTCTCCTTGCCTTGAAAAACTCATTTCGCAACAAAAAAACGCAGCAGTGTGCAACCAGCTTTAGGAGGAGGATATAGAAAACATTTTTAGAATCGGGGTCAAAAATATTCAAAGACTTGCACAAATGTTCACGGTTTTTCAAAAATAGCAGATCTACAAGCTCACCGCGCTGTGAGCTTGTATATCTGCTATTTTTCAATAGTTAAAGCATAAAAAATAATGATTAAAGTGGTTCGAATCTAGAGTGGCACAGATTTGCGTTCAGTCCTAAATGGGTTGATGCTTCATATCCATGGGAGTCAACCCGCCTGGATCATTTTGCTTCATTTTAAATGGATTGATGCTTCATATCCATGGGAGTCAATCCGCCTGCATCATTTGTTTCATTTTGGAACAGTTCTTATATGATGTGATATTAAACACGTCTATGGGAACAGTTCTTTATATGATGTGATATTTAACACGTCTATGGGAATTCAGAATGTGGAGGGAAAACAAGACGTGATACAGGTCAGACTTCGGTATTCTATTGGGTGAGAATTTCAAATGCAAAGTAAAAAAACAGAACAAAAGAACAATCCAAAACACAAATGTAATAAAATACATCCATTGAAGTTGATGGTTTATTCCTGTGTGTGTGTGTGTGTGTGTGTGTGTGTGTGTGTGCGTGCGTGTGTGTGTGTGTGTGTGTGCGTGCGTGCATGTGTGTGTGTGTGTGTGTGTGTGTGTGTGTGTGTGTGTGTGTGTGTGGTCTAGACCAGTGGTTCCCAAACGTTTTAGCTCAAGACCCCAAATTAGACTAAACTATTTTCCCACCTTCATAAAACTTTTTTGTTTCATTCATTTATGGAAATTATACATTTAAATTTCCATTTTACTTATGAAATGTTGGAATTATTTTTGAATCGATGAAAAGTTTAGATTTGCGTTTAAATCTTTTGAAATAATTTGTAGGAAACGGAACAATTAGGAGATATTTTTACTACTTGTTTGGGAACACACTGGCAGGAGTGTCACTAGGGGTAGGAAAGTGGGACTGAGATAATAGGGCCCAAGGTGGTGAAGGGGCCTTTATTATTTTATACTTTAGCTACTGAAAAATAGCAGATATACAAGCTCACAGTGCGGCACCGAGTGCCGCGCTGCGCGCTTGTAGATCTGCTATTTTTGAAAAGTCGTGAAAATGTTTGCAGCGAACATTTGTAACTCAAATTTTGCTTCTGGGGGGGTCCCTGGAACTCAATATTTTGAGATGGGGTTCCGTGGCCAAATACATATCATTTTGGGGGTCCTTCACATGAAAAGGTTTGAGCTCCACTGACATAGAAACATAGGTTTTTCAAAAAACCCTCAGAAGGATTTGAAATATTCAAAGATTTTAATGATTTTTCAAAAATGGCAGATCTACAAGCTGTGAGCTTGTATATCTGCTATTTTTCAATAGTTAAAGCACAGGGGCCCCACAGTGAATCCTTGTACCCGGGGCCCAGAATTTGGTGCGACACCCCTGCACACTGTGGGTCTAGACCTGCCATCTCTCGGTCCTGGCCTCCACTGCCTTGACCAGGCCCTTCCCGAGGATACTGAAGTCCTCCACGATGGCCTCCACGTTGGGAACGGTCCGAGCCTCCTCGCCCTTCACCTCCACGCGCCGGGCAGACACCTGGGACGTCTGTGTGACAGACAGGTCCTCGTTAGGCACATAACAGGTGCAGGACCAAAGTACTGAACCGCAGAACTCTAGTCATTAAAGGACCGGTTCACCCCTGGGACAACCAGATCTTATTTTATTGTTGTTTGGGACACGATCAACACAATCTTGAGTTATTTTTTGTGTTCAATCTGTGCTTTTAGATATTTTAGTATTTCAGCATGCTACAACTGGTCATATGATGCATTTTGCATCATATGATGCAAGAGATGATGCAATATCATGCTACAAAGCATCCTATGACCAGTTGTAGCATGCTGAAATACTAAAATATCTCAAAACACAGATTGAACACAAAAAATAACTCAGGATTGTGTTGATCGTGCCCCAAACAACAATAAAATAAGATCTGGTTGTTCCAGAGGTGAACTGGTCCTTTAAGTATAGAAACACTAGCGGTCAAATGTTACTCCACTCCACGAAAAAAAAGAAGGAAACTTAAAGGCAGGGTAAGTGATTTCACTTATGTTTCAGTTTCAGTTTTCATGTAGGTGACAGGCTGGGGCCTTCCTCCAATCATGATCGAGTGGGGGCGGGCCTTGGTGCGCGTAAAGCCCAGTGTGTTCTAGGGAGAGTGGCGTCACGCTTTGAACTCGCCGCAGACCGGAAGTGGCTTCACATGGCGTCCTAGCGAGCCTCTGCCCCGTCCGCCCCCATTCTAGCCCAGTCATTAATTCGCTGGTAAGTAGACCAAATCACGTCTTTTTCACCATTTTAACGCATTCACAGGCCTCTCTAAGGTAGATAACATTATTAAAAGAGTGAAAAAGACGTGATTTAGTCTACTTACCAGCGAGTGAAAAATGAATGGGGGCGGACGGGGCAGAGGCTCGCTAAGAATGAGAACAGGCTCCAGTAAGCTAGGCTAAGTTAGCTTCCCACCATAGAGTAAATAGGCTTTCCACGCATACCATGGGAGTCGACGTAAGTGACGCAACTCTCTCTATCAATGGGTCTGGTAAAGCCTTCCCTCACTCGACCATGATTGGAGGAAGGCCCCAATCTATCCTGATTGGAGGAAAACCTGTCACCCAACAGTTTCCGGTGGAGGAAGTCCAAATATGGACCAAACACTCTATAGTAACTATAGTACTATCAGAACATAGATACATTTTGTGATTATTTTAATTCACTTAGCCTACCTTTAAATGGATCTCTGGCCTTAATACATTATAATTGCACACTATAACAAAAAAAAATTAAAGACTTTTTTATTATTATTTTAGAAATAGTTCATCTTTTACTAAAGGGGGACAACACCCGTCGCAGGTTAATGATGTCATCTATCCAAGTGTAGTTCAGCCGTATGGAATGTATGGAATGCATGCCCTAAAAACAACTTAAAGGAGTAGTTCACCCCCAAAATGACTTTTTTTTCTATTGATTACTCATGCCATGGAGAGTAGAGTTCAATAATATTTTTAGTTTTTTGTCACATTCCTAAGACAAAAATGTGATAACAATAAATTTACCCCCATTCGTTCTGGATGGGGACCCGCTTCGAAACGGGTCCCCATCCGGAATCAATGGGGGTAAATTTACTCGAATCAAATTTTTGTCTTGGACAAAAACCAAAAAATACTATTGAACTCTACTCTCCATGGCATGAGTAATCAATAGACAAAAAGTCATTTTGGGGGTGAACTACTCCTTTAATACTTCCAAAGGTTAATATGAGCTTCAAATCGATATTTTAAATGTATGTTTTTTATTTGCACATGCATTCCTTACAGTACATACTGTACCCCACCACACAGAAGAACAAATGTGTTTGCATGCCAGGTGGAAAAAGGGATACGTTGTTCTGACCTTGAACGGCGCCGAGATGAAAGCCTTGGGTTTCCAGAGCACTGCGATCACCGTGCCTCCGTAGGGGTCGCAGAAGAACAGAGCCAAATCCCCAAACGCATCCTTTTGGAATGGATTAGTAAACGTACAGTATGTGTCACCACCCATTCCTTTAATCTTTTGATTACTTAATACAGTTCTCTGGTTTTTGGGAGAGCAGGGGGTGCCATGCCTGTTGTCCGCAGGTTATCAGTTAAAAGGGGGAGTGGTCATCTTTACAACCTCAACCTAAGTGTCATATGTGGGGGGCTTTGCTCCCACTGTATTTGTTGTACGATTGTTGTACCATTGTATTTGTTGTTACTGGCAGAGCTGTGTAACATTTATTGCCTTTTCTCTTGGCAAGTTCACACTCGTTAAAGAGACTTGTAGTCTCAGTGTGTTTTTTTTTACTGGTTAAAAAAGAAAAGAAAAAAGGGAGATGTCTATGTCGTTAATCTGGAAATGAAAAGTGGAAATAGACCATCTACAATATCGAAACACGTCACATTGTGAGAACGTGGAAATGATTATGACGATTATGAAAAAAAAGAAGAAACGTATGAAGTGTGCGGTGCCGTTATCTATAGTTGTATGCTTAGCAGGCCACTCACAATTATTACATGATCGTCTAATCGCAATTATTTGAAATAATGTTGAAAACATTGAAAAATAGCAGATATAGCAGATCTACAAGCTATACTATGCTTTACACTACTTTTTTTTTTTTAAGTATAAAATGATTAAATATGTCAGTAATCTGCCCTGTGCAGTTTGTGATTATGAAGCCTAAATGGCAAACAGAAATTAACTTTCTATTCATATGTTCCAGTCTTCAATGCCACAAAAACACAATTAAATCGTTAATCGCAATTATTTGTGTGACAATTAATCGTCAATTTAAATGTGTAATGGTGACAGCTCTAATAATCGGGGGATATCTTAAAAAGTCCTGGAATAAATTCCTTACCAAAACATTTCTTCACCAATGTGTTTGTAAAGGTGTCTAGTAACACATCTCACAGAGACTGAAATTCAGTTTCCCTAGGAAAATCTTTGACAGCTAGGGTAATTCTGGGTCTCATTCACTCACTATACACTATACTATAGGGGAAAAAATCACTCCCAAAAAATATGCTTTAAGTAGCATGTTAGGGGTCTAACTAGGTGTTTTTAATTATTCTGAATCCATTGCAAGCATTTGTTTTGCACAAAAAAAACATTCATTGGGCTAAAAACAGACCATAAAATGATGGTTTAGTGATGAGTCATCACTTTTCACAGTAGTATGGGGGTCCATTTCTAGCCCAAGGAATGTTTTTGGTGCAAAACAAATGCTTGCAATGGATTCAGAATAATTAAAAACACCTAGTTAGACCCCTCACATCCCACTTAAAGCATATTTTTTGGGAGTGATTTTTTCCCCTATAGTATAGTGTATAGTGAGTGAATGAGACCCAGAATTACCCTAGCTGTCAAAGATTTTCCTAGGGAAACTGAATTTCAGTCTCTGTGAGATGTGTTACTAGACACCTTTACAAACACATTGGTGAAGATTTTTTTTGGTAAGGAATTTATTCCAGGATTTGACACTATTTCTAAAGATATCCCCCGATTATAAGATGTAGGAAGCGGTTAGCGCCCGCTCAGCTTCTCACCCTGAGCTGGGCGAGGTAGCAGGACACAGGGTTGTAGCCGATGACGGGCAGGGCCCCTCCGCTGGGCGCCACGCTGCCCGCCCCGGTGCCCCGGCTGAAGGCCACGGCGGGGGGGTCCACGGCCTGGCCCGCCAGGGGGACCTGCACGGGGTTCAGATGGATCAGCACGTCGTAGGCCTCCAGGGGAGGACGCAGCGCCACCTACAGGCAGCACACACACAGACAAACACATTTAACACGTTATTAATTTAGACCTGAAAGCAAACCTGTGTCACTTTGGATTTGAACCACTACGCGGCACGTATTTTTGAAAAATCGTGAACATTTCAGCAAGTTTTTGAAAAAATTTCGACCCGATTCTATGAATGTCTTCTAAATCCTTCTTCTAAATCAGTGGTTCTCAAACTTTTTCATGCCAAGGACCACCAAAATGACATGTATTTGGCCGCGGACCCCCATCTCAAAATATGTTGTTCCAGGGACCCCCCAGAAGCAAATATTTGAGATCCAAACGTTCGCTTTTAAAAAGATATATTCAAAGACTTGCAAAAAGAAATCATGATTTTGCAAAAATGGCAGATTTACAAGCTTGCAGTGCGGCGCTCTGTGAGCTTGCATATCTGCTATTTTTCAATAGTTAAAGCATTCAATAATCCATAATAAGCCCAGGAGCAAAGATTTTAGTTAAAAATATTTGCTTTAAAAAAATATATATATTCAAAGATTTGCACAAATCTTCACTGTTTTTTCAAAAACAGCAGATCTACAAGCTCATAGCTCGGTGCCAGACAATGAGCTTGTATATCTGCTATTTATTGAATAGCCAAATCAGAACCACTGCCCAAGTGTCCCTATCCTGGGGCTAACATTAATCCTATATCAATCCTAGTCGCACGCTCGCACACACACACACACACACACACACACACACACACACACACACACACACACACACACACACACACACACACACACACACACACACACACACACACACACACACACACACACACACACACACACACACACACACACACACACACACACAGAATCCTATGCATGTACTTACTATGTAGCTGTGTATTTGTGTGTGTGTGTGTGTGTAGATAGATACCTTTATTATCCCAAGGCGGAAATTCAGTGTGTGTGTGTGCGCGCGCGCGCATGCGTGGTGCGTGCGCGCGTGCGTGCGTGCGTGCGTATACGAACCTTGACATCAGGTTTCTGGCTGCTGTCCATCATTTGAGGTTCCAGAGCCTTGAGGCTCTCAGCAGCAATCATGACCACACGCTGTAGCATCTGTTTCACACACACACACACACACACACACACACACACACACACACACACACACACACACACACACACACACACACACACACACACACACACACACACACACACACACACACACACACACATTATATAATTGTCTAATCGCAATTTTTTTTTTACATCACAACTAATAAGATCGGAGTACCTAATCGCAATGCACACAAGAAGAATGTTACTACTGAGAATAAACATCATACAACAGCGTCACACAAAAGCATCAAAAGTTGTCATTTTTTAATTTGAATCCTGAACAGCAACAGTTCTGTAAATACTGAGGTTTTTGTCAAGCACAGCAATAAATACATAAATAAATAAATAAAATACTTTTAAATGTTCCCCAAGGATGCCAGTCGCCCCCAAACACTCTCCCCCTTTTCAGTCAAAACACATTTCTTTGGTTTACAGTTTTTCCTCAATTGCTTAAGCAAGATTCTTGAAACACCAAACATCTTATCAAACCTGTCAGCACCAACCCCACAACATTAACTCATTTGTTGAAAACGCAATATAATTCTTCGTTGATTAAAAAAAAGGACCACTTCACCAAATTTCAATCTTCATATAATTGGTCCTCACTAATTGGGCCACACTCAGTCCAATTTGTCACTCTATGTGTCTCATTCATGGGCTATGGACAGCTCACACGCATGCCTACCAATGACATCAACGACAACGGTGGGAATTCCAAGATAACACAAACTACAGCCTTTCTCTTCCTGGAAATATAGCATGGTGAAATAGAAGCCAGTGTTTCATGGCTTGGCCAGGACAACCGTAAGTTAACCTGGAATAAATACAGTAGGCCAGACAGAGAAAGATTCTGACCTCTAAGGACATTCCTAAGGTGGGGTTCGTTGTGCTGTTTTTCCACTGTGAGCGCTTTCAATTCTCACGCTTTTGCACAGACCAAATGGAGACTTTTTTAATTGGCATTGCACTGATAATTTTTCAGCGAGATACGGTGAGACACTTATGAAACACTGACTGTAAAGGACTTTTTCTTTTTTTTTACCTCTGTCAACGTTGCTCTGTATTGTTGATAATTCTTGTTTAGTTTTTTTTCCTTCTTTTGCCTTGTTTTGCTGTACACAACAGTGCTTTTTTTCTTTTTCTTACTTCTGTAACTTTGTAACCTACTTACCTACTTTGTAAGCTACTGTTCCGCCTTTGGGTGACTGATTTCCCCCTGCAGGATAATAAAGGTATCTACTCCTCATCTATCTATCCCTATCTATCCTTGCATTAATAATAATTAATAATCTTGTTTGAAATGACCAAAGCTGCCTTACCGATTATGTCATTGGCGGGAAGGCTGAACTGTCCATAGTCCATATACCTCCTCTGAGACACAGTGAGTAGACAGAAATGATTGCGACAAAAGGTCGCATTATACCCTGAGAAATCTCGTAGCTTGTCTGGCTGTCAGTACAGGAAGTGATGTCACATATATGAAGATCCACATACTGTATATGGGCGTACGTTTTATGCCCATATATGGAGATTCCTATATTTTCAATATTAAGGACATTATTAAAATGAGCATTAGTGAAGACCAAGTAGTTCATGAGATAAGTACTATAAGATAATGTTGGAAATGGGCGGTGTGCTCCTTTAACACAAAATGCTATAATGTAAAGCACATTTCTGCAGACCTGTCAACACAACCATCACTCGCACATTTTTCTATTTCGTTCATCATTGTGCAACTCTTTGGGGTTTGTGCTTACAGTTTTTAGAATGTGTTTTAGCGTTTCAGAAACTACTGTATATTTAAGCCAATTGAGGAAAAACTGAATTACGTCTATTGTAGAGCTGGGTAAATCATTATGGTTACGGTATTTGAAACGTTTGCCTCGATTAATATTACTAAACCATTATTTATTGTTAGTATTTATTTCTGTGTGCCACCATTATACAACAGACCATAATGCAGTGTTAAGTGGTAGTCAGACTACATGGATATAGTTGATTAGAGAAAGTATTTTACATTATAAAAACAAAAACATAAAACGCCATAAATCAATTAAACTACAAGAGCAAGATACTGTTGGTTAGAGGATCTAAAGTTACTTCTAGACATATTTTTGGTTAATTACTAGCCTGGGTAATCCATACCATTTTCGTTTTTCGGGATTCTAATCTAGTCGGAGCGGAAATAATTTCACGTCATCAGGCGACCGAAACCTACGGTGCCATGAACCTCCAAAATGATTCCTCTAGTTTAAAATGTGTTTGGTTTGGTGCAATAGTTTAGTTTCTTCGGGTATAATAATCATACATATTTTATTATTTTATTAACTAGTAGCGTACTAGTGAGACTTAACCAATTGATGTGGGGAACCAAAAAAACAATGCAAAGCCAACTGGAACCAACCACTGGAACACAATGCTTTTCCTTTTCTTAACAGTATCACACACAGGCAAGTTTAGAATGAATACCAGGCTTTCCTCCCCGGTGGAAAGGCTGGTGACGCGAGGTTAGTTAATTGCCCAGCATTAGTGACGTGTCCTTCTTTACTGTTCAATGGCTGGGACAGTAGAACTCATTAAGGCCACCAGCAGGGTGACCAATAAAAAGAGAAGCTCACAACGTGAACACAACATGCAGTGAGTCCAACTGCCGACACGTGCAGTCACTCACTGTGCATGCACAACATCTGAGGGCATATAAAAAGGCACAGTAAGGCTTTTTGTAATAACTACCTGCGTCAGTCTGATCTGGCTCAGCAGCAGATTTTTTTTTTTTTAATGTTTTTTATCCCACGTTTTTTGCAACCCATTTTTCTCACCCGGTGACTACCTAACCTGTAGTCCTGGTTTCCGCTTTTCCCCTGCCGCGCCAGGGGACATTGGGGAGCACCCGGCTGGCTAGGGGGAGGTAGTATAGAAACCAGGAGAGCCTATGCCCAAGGAGACACGGGGAGAACATGCATACTCACCACAGAAAGGCCCTATCGCCAACCCCACCTAGGGTGTGGGTGCTGATGACGCGGGTGGAGGAACACGCCCCCAGCGCCCACAGCTTCCCCCGGTGGGAATCGAACCCAGGACCTTCTGGCTGTGAGGCGAAGTGCTAACCACTGCACCACCGTGCCCCTTCAGCAGCAGAATTTGAACTGGAAACGCATATGAAGGTGTTTGCTGCTCAGAAGATAGAAATAATCAAGACGCCTCATTGCTCGTCAACACCACCCCATAACATTCAACAAAAATAGCAGATCTACAAGCTCACAACGACGAGTTAAATGTTGCAGCGCGACACGTTGTAAGCTTGTGGATAGGCTATTTTGTCTTGGGGGTGTAGAGGGGAAAAAGGAGCGGACAAAATATAGAGCCCTGAGGGACTCCGGTCAACCGCCTGGGGCCACAACAGTCTGGGGCCACAACAGTCTGGGGCCACAACAGTCTGGGGCCACAACAGTCTGGGGCCACAACAGTCATACATATATTAACCTCCTGGGGCCACAACAGTCTGGGGCCACAACAGTCTGGGGCCACAACAGTCTGGGGCCACAACAGTCTGGGGCCACAACAGTCATACATATATAATATACATATATAATATATACAGACAGTCATACATGTATTAAGTCTGGGGCCACAACAGTCATACATATATTATATATATTATATAATATATATACAACAGTCACACATATATACATATATATAGATATATATAGATATATACATATATATACATACACAACAGTCATACATATATTAACTCATTTACTGGGGTCACAACAGTCATACATATATTAAGTCATTTACTGGCCCAACCCGAGAATCCAGAGAATTTAATTTGATTTAATTTATAAAAACAGTCCAAAATCTGATCGCCGCTCTGCGGTTCCTAAGTGCCCGAAGAAAGTGCTTCCCGTCTGGACCGGAAACAGGAACCGGATCTGCTTTTTTGTGGGCGGGACAAGCCGTGTCTCTGTACCCTGTTTTCTGTTTTCTTACACTGTAAACACTGCTGAGGCTTACTCGGGAACGGAAGCTCGGACTTTTTGTGTTTGCGAACGGCGACGATTGTGGACTATGGACACACGCGCGATCACGTTAAAAAGGTAAGAAAATCTTGGCGTCTAACCCGGAAAGTCGATTTTTAATCGTGCTGTAGGCCTAAAATCAAAATAAAAAAATCACCCGTGAAAATATATCAATGTGCCAACCGCCCTTCAGTCCAGACTACAGTGGACTCTTCCATTATGCAGAGAACATTGCATCACATTCCACAAACTAAACAGCAAGCACACTGTTTGGTGTTTTGGTTGTCAAGTGACGGGAGGGGGGGGGGAGAGAGAGATGCCAATCCGGTCGATTTTGAAGATGAAAAGATGGAGAACAAAGGATGGAGAATAATTAGTTTATAAATAAACATCTGAATTCTACTTCCTATTAGTGTAGTGATGTTGGTGCCAACATGACCCGTACAGTGCCAGCGTACTATTGATCAACCTGCTGCTAGACCTTGTGGTGAAGATGGCAGTTGCCACCTCTTAATATGATGACGATGATTATGATGACGATGATTATGATGGAGATGATGATTATGATGATGATGATGGGGATGTCAGCATCAGCAATTATTGTCAAGAGACTCAAGGTAATGTTAGCATCCATGCTGGCACCGCCACAGCAACGTCACTCTTTAATCCTGCACGTTTATGACAACGAATCCTGTTCTACTTGAAAGCAATACTGTACTTTATACGCAACTTAATTTAGTATATACATACTGTATATAAATTGTCCTCTAAAAAGCTACCATATTTTTATGCTAGAATTTATGAGTCAAGTAAAACATAGTTTGGGGTTTAGCCTTATATACTGCATGTAGATATACCTTTGTACCCGATTTGTACCTCTGTCCTCTGTCATGGTGCGCTGGTACAGGGGCTGCACCGCGACTCAGCGTGTCACGTATGCCTTGATGTGTTACAAATGTTTGTATATATGTTTTGAATACATGACTGCTGTGTCGTAAGACAAATTTCAGTGTGAACTGACAATAAAGTACTATATCACTATATCATATATCATTTCCCCTCAATTCAATTCAATTCAATTCAATTCAATTTTATTAAAGTGTCAAATCATAACAAGTTATCTCAAGACACTTTACAAAGGCTAAAGAGCCATGAGAGAGAGAGAGGAGAGAGAGGGAGAGACAAGGGAGAGACAAGGAAAAGACAAACAAGGGGCACACGCACACACATACACAGGTCCTGCATGCGTATGTACAAGAACGAACGAAGCAACGAACGAACGAACGCACACACACACACACAGGCGCTGCATGCGCATGCGTGTGTAGGGGGAGGGGAAGGGGAGGTAAGGGTAGGGGGGGTGGGGGGGAGGAGAGAGAGAACCCGAGCAGAACCTGTACCCGTGAGGTACCCCCTCGAGAGAACCCGAGCGGATACTCTCTAATGTATTATACTATTGTATTTTTGTTTCATTGATATATATATTTCTTTTTTGTAATTGTATTTTGTAACAGATTTTTCACCCAGTGCCAATTGCCAAAGCTGTAATCCTGGGCTCTGCTCTCCCTCTGCCAACCTGGGCAGAGCCCTGAACTGAGCTCCTGCTTCCTTCAGTGCATGAGGAGTGAGCGGGTTCTTATCACCTGACAAGGGGGAGTTTCCCCAGTAGGACGTAGCGCATGGAAGGAACACAATTCTAACCACTTCACTTCCTTTCCCCTCCATCAGTCGACCCGGCTGACCAGGGGGAGGCAGTATAGAGACCAGGACTACTGCATGTTTTTTGTGAGGCTACCTTGCCTAGGGGACACAGGGAGAACATGCAAACTCCACATACAAAGGCCCTTTTGCCAACCCCACCTAGGGTATGGGCACTGATGAAGCGGAGGAGAGAACACGCCCCCCAGTGGGAACCGAACCCAGGACCTTCTAGCTGTGAGGCAGTGCTACCAACTACATCACCGTGCCGCTGCCCCCTACATATGTATTGTTCATTAATATCCTGTGTCCCGTCTAAATAAACAAATAACGTTTATTCATTCACTTAAATAACAAAATCTTGCCCCTCATGCCCGGTCAATGAAGTATATTGAATTTAAAGGAGTAGTTCACCCCCAAAATGACTTTTTTTTTCTATTGATTACTCATGCCATGGAGAGTAGAGTTCAATAATATTTTTGTGGTTTTTGTCACATTCCTAAGACAAAAATTTGATTCGAGTAAATGTACCCCCATTGATTCCGGACATCCGGAACGAATGGGGGTAAATTTATTGTTATCACATTTTTGTCTTAGGAATGCGACAAAAAACTAAAAATGTTATTGAACTCTACTCTCCATGGCGTGAGTAATCACTAGACAAAAAGTCATTTTGGGGGTGAACTACTCCTTTAAGTGGTTAAATCATCAATTATTTAACACAAACGACAAAAAAGGAGGTTAAAAAACAAAGAAGTGAGTGACACATGGTATCAAACACGCGTGCACATCTCCTTGTATGGCCGTTCTGTCCGTGATGTCAGTTATCTTCATACGTAGGGAGGGACGTACACACAAAGCCAGACGTAGGCGCGGTTAGAACCTCTAAAAAGCTAGACTTTCATTCATTATATTTGAACCAAACATTACCACAAAAAAAAAAAAAAAAAAAGAGGGAACCACCAGCTGAGGTTGACGGAAACCATTTCAATGGAACATCATCATTGCTGCTGGGGCAGAAACCTTGTACAGTATCTGCATATATCAACTTTTATGTTTCTTCCTGTAAATCAGGGGTCGTCAACAGGGTTACTACAGGGGGTCCTTCAAATCTTTGTGTGATAGAAACTTTTTTTCTCCTTTTTTATATTAATCACTTGAACCCTAATGTCCATATTCGGAGAACTTTAGCCAAAAATAGCAGATCTACAAGCTCACAACGCCTCGCAGCGCGAGGCGTTGTGAGCTTATAGATCGGCTATTTTTAGCCAAGAGGTTTGGTGTAGAGGGGGAAAAGAGCAGACTAAGTACAGAGTTGAAGACCCCTGCTGTAAACGAATGGCCTACTTCGTCATACAAGAGTAGTGTATAGAGCCCGACCGATATATCGGTCAATTCGATATATCGGTCGTTTTGGAGGTATCGGTATCGGTGAATTATTCCACCGATACCGATATATATATATTTTTTTTATATATATTTTTTTTTGACCCCATTAAATCTAGTAAACATGATTTCAATCGCGATTTTGCATGTTCCACCCCCCATACAACCCCATCTTTCATACAGGGCAGCCATCTTTGCTTACATAACATGAAACGTAAAACATAATGGCTATTTTCTCAAGAATGCCTGAACGGATTTCCAATCTGATTTTTTTGTTTGAAAGCTGTGAACAGCCTGCACAAACATGGTGCATGCTCTGTGCATGGGCGTGCATGATCTGTGCACTATAAATTACATGGAAGTCTATGGAGATTTATGGCAGGGAGAACCCAAAGAAGGCATATTTAATTGGCAGTAACTGAGTTAATTGTCTGTAACGTGTCTGCGGATAGAGCATGAAACCCTGAGTTATATAGGCCTATGTGTGGGCAATACCAGAATTATCCAGCAGAGTGCAGTATAATAGTCCAAGATGCAAGCCAACACTACTGGAGCTGCTGCCTCTCGTGTGTCGTTCACTCACCACATGCACTGTCTAACTCTGATTTTTCATGTTGCGGTGGAGGAAGGTGTGTAGGCCTATGTGAAAATCCACAGAGAAATATAGATGTCTGACTATAGACTATAGAACTTGTGTTGTTTAATTGCTTGGCAATGCATTTACGTTTGGATAAAAGACACATATTAATTCATAAACAGAGACAAAACACAGCAGAACCCCCAAATTAAAAGAGTATTATTATCCAACAAGCAATAGAAATTGATAACTGCGACCAAACTTAAAGTTTGACATGAAAAGCACAAAAAAAGCAATAATCTGACCATTTATCCGAGGGGCGAGCTGTCAATTAAATGATCTTAAATGAATAAATTTTTTTTTTTTACAAAACATCGGTATCGTATCGGCATCGGTGCTCTAGCACTCTCCAACATCGGATATCGGTATCGGTCGGAAAAAATGGTATCGGTCGGGCTCTAGTAGTGAAAAGAGCAAATCTACGGTTACGGTTTTGCACAAGGTTTCCACCCACCCTACAGCGATGCCTCGTGATGGCATTGGGGTCTGTGTGAGGACACCTTTAGAGCAGGACGTCACAGGAGCCCCCCCCCATCAGAGGAGTATAAAAGCACAACACCAGAGACTCAGTGTCAACAACACAGGCGCCCAAGGAGCCGAGCGGAGGTGGAAGAGGGACCTACACAGGAAGCTTAATATCTAGGTCAAGGAGACACCATGGGGGTCTGCGGTCGACTCTGCCTTCTCCGTACGCTGCTGTGTGCCGCTGTGCTCTGCTCCAGCTACGCACCCTGCGCTCACACCAAGGAGCTCCAGTCCAAGTATCTGTCTTATTTCTCTTCCTCGGAGGACAGCACCGAAAAGCAACTGGTGAGGAATTAAGTTCGGGGACTTTTGGCGAGCAAAAAGAAAAAAAAGTTTCAAAGAGGTGTTTTATTCGATCGACGCAACAGCTAATCATGGGAATATTTGGGTTGGACAAATGACATAATCAATTTAATCTACTAATTTCCATAATTACTTTAATTATGTTTTATAATATAGAATTCATATTATTCCTTGATGATCTGTTAATACTGTATATTATTCCTAGATCATAATGTGGTCATTTTAATCTCATACTCCGTCAGTATTCAGATAATTATTTAGCCACTTTTAACTTTGGCGTCCCTACTATGCTGTGGTGAATATTTGGTGGAAAAATAGCAGGTCTGCGAGCTCTACAAAGTGGCACATTGAGACACATTTGCGAGCTTGCCTGATCAGCTATTTTTGCTAATGAGATTTGGTGTGGAGGGGAAAAGGAGGACGCTTAGTATAGACCCCTGGGGTACTCCGGTCAATGTTCCATATTATTGTTGTCGGGTGAAAATCGTGTATGTCCAAAACCGTTCGTTTTGCATTTATCATTTTAAAAATGATTTAAACTAGTGAAAACAGCCGATCTACAAGCACACAACGCCTCGCACCGCGATGATGAAGCAGGGCTTTACTTAGCGAAAAAACGCACACATTTGAAACTTGGAGATACAAGTTTTCTGCCTGACAGTGACAATATATAATATAAATCTGTAGGGTTTAAGTGGTTAACAAACTGAACTTGTTGTTGTTGTTGTTTGCAGATCAGTGATTTACAAGGGGTCCTGGAGAGGCTGAAGAACAACAGGTTTCCCCCCCAGGGGAAGAAGCAGAGCTATCTGCCTATGGTGCGTGATGATGATGATGATTCACAACTCATTGTCTAAACCAGTGGTTCTCAACCTTTTGGGGGTCATTTTGGGGCGTCCCCAGATGATTAACTTAATGTGCAACATTGTTTTCTCTCAACAGTAAACAAACCAACATAAGGTTTCAGTTTATAGATCGGTATCTGCACATTTCTAAAGTGACAATTTAAGGACTTTAAATACCTTTTTAGTACCTCTGGTCAAATTGTCAAAATTAGAGGCAGAAATTGTGAAAATAGCAGATCTGGCTATTTTCACAATGGAATAGATCGAGTCAAACTAAATGTAACGCCAACTCCTACCATTCCAAGTGCTTGTGCCGGGTGGGGGGGTCCCCAGTTCAAATATGATTATTTTGGGGGTCACGGCGTGAAAAGAACCACTGGTCTAAACCAGTGGTTCCCAAACGTTTCAGGTCGAGACCCAAAAGAGAGATTAGATGCTTACCTGGGACCCAAACTAGTGAAAATAGCAGATCTACAAGCACACAATGCGTCGATTTGTGCCGCGTGCTTGTAGATCGGCAATGTTTTCATTTAAAAACATTTTTTTTTATCGAGTCCTGACCCATACAAATTGGTCTGTGACCCACAATTGAGTCCTTACCCATTGTTAGGGAACAGTGGTGCAAACAGTGGTTGTTATCATTAGTGGTACTGATGAGGCTGATAGTGATACATGTGGTATATTAGTGGTATATTAGTGGTACTGATGAGGCTGATAGTGATACATGTGGTATATTAGTGGTATATTAGTGGTACTGATGAGGCTGATAGTGATACAGTGGTATATTAGTGGTATATTAGTGGTACTGATGAGGCTGATAGTGATACAGTGGTATATTAGTGGTACTGATGAGGCTGATAGTGATACAGTGGTATATTAGTGGTACTGATGAGGCTGATAGTGATACAGTGGTATATTAGTGGTATATTAGTGGTACTGATGAGGCTGATAGTGATACATGTGTTTCTGTCTCCACAGTGTGACCCAGGAGAACAGTGTGCTCTGAGGAAAGGCTCCAGGATCGGGAAGCTGTGCGACTGCGCCTCGCCCAGAACGTGCAACTCCTTCCTACACCGCTGTTTGTGATACTCTCTCCCTCCGCGTCTCTCTCTCTCTCTCTCTCTACTCTGTTTACACACTATCATGTAGGGGTGGGCGATATGGAAAAATACGCTATCACAATCTTTTTCAAAGCTACCGTTGTTTCCTGTTGAGATTGGCACATTTCACCCAAGTTTTTTCACTCACGTCACTTTATCTGCTGACCTCACTCAGCAATGAAATAAACAGAAAATAAACAAAAATAAAACAATTCACAGGAGGCAAGCAGTGATCACCCCATGATGTGCACCGCAATGTAGTTTCAAATGCACTACATTGCAGGTGCTTTTATAGAGTGAAAAAATAAGAAGACATGTGTGACGTGTGATCTGAGCAGCTTGCCCCAGGAAATATGCTCAATAGGGAACAATTGTATATGACGATACACAATCTTATTGCGATTCTTTTTCATGTTGGTTTTTATGGTTATTTTTCAAGTTACTTAACAGTACAACCACCTGCAAGGTAACAAAAACTAAAAGAAAAAGGAGTAGCAGACCATTTAGACCAGTGGTCCTCAATGTGGGGTCCAGGGACTCTCTGGGTTCCTTTTGGTTTCATTTGTATACTGTCAGAGTTAAGTGGAGACCATGACATTTTAAAGTTTGAGAACTACTGATTGAGACCAAAATGCATATTTAAATGAATTCTGCAATGAATCTCTGTATTAACAATTCAAAGGGATCTTTTATAAGGCTCCCTCACTGTATCACGATATATACGACATCTCTGAAAAGGCATATCGTGGAGACATTGTATCGTCTCAACGATATTTATCACCATATGGGCCAACCCCTACCATCATCTCTGACCGCCATGAAAGAACCTTGTGAACTACGTTGAATGTATTTGTTACAAGATTATATTTTGTCTACTTTTGTGTATTATGGTTTCCTCGTTTCATGAACTGTTAATAGCTGCACTGCACAACAACTGTATGTTGTCATTTGTAATCTATTACTTGGTGCTACGTCATTGCACACACTCTAAGAAGGTCTCAACATGGTGGAAACCTCCACATACTGTACAGTGTAAATGTTCTTTGTTTAATTGTTCACTAGCCACTTATAAGAGGCCTCACAAAAATAATAATCACAACCTAATAATAAAAACCTTGGTCTCAAACAGTAGATTGTGGGTAAAGCTGTGTGTGTGTTTGTATGTATATACAGCAAGTACAATACTGCATATATAGAATATAGAATATGTCTAAACAATATGTGCAGACAGCATATTTGCATTTCCTTTAGGGCGCGTACCAAGCAATATCTCCAAGTTTAATAGAGTGATTATTTATGTGCCTTCTGCAGGTCTGTCATAATATTGTTACACTTTACCGACCAGTCCTTATAAATAGTGTTTTGTTTGGTTCCTTTTATTGACTGCAGTATTGCAGGATGTACTGTATGTAAACAACTCTTCATGTTAAATAAGAATAAAAATGTGATCACAAAGACAACTTGTACTCGAAGTATGTGTGTGTGTGTGTGTGTGTGTGTGTGTGTGTGTGTGTGTGTGTGTGTGTGTGTGTGTGTGTGTGTGTGTGACTTTGGGGGATTTAACCTTTGCTTTTATATGAAATATCTGAGACTATTTGGGATTTCGTGGAAGATGCTTCGGAACATAATTGCTAGCTTGACCATTTAAAATTTCAAGTTTTGTTTTATTCAAGATTCTGGGCACACAATAAACAACGACTTATTTGATGTAGAAATCAGTCATGGCAACTGATTCTACAAATGCCTTCTAAATCCTAACAGTTTTCTGATAAACATACTAAATATCATTGCTGTGGGGCAGAAACCTCCTATTAGGCCAGTCAAGCTAAGGTTTGACCCAAAAGAAATTGCAATAGTAATGGTTCAAGGTCTTTTATGATCCTTAGGGTCATCCAAATAACATATTAAAAGTTGTGAATTATATATTTAGTGGATCAAGGTAAATTCAGGGGGTTCAAGTTTGGGTCCATTCACTTACTATACTGGAAAAAAGACCCCCCAAAAAAATCTTCTTTAAGTAGCATGTGACGGGTCTAACTAGGGGTTTTTCATGGTCCTGAATCCATTGCAAGCATTCGTTTTGCACAAAAAACATTTGTCAGGTTAACACCAGGAAACGGAGATGACCCCAGAAAAGTGATGACTCATCACCAAACCATAGTTCTATGGGTCCGTTTTTAGCCCAAGGAATGTTTTTTGTGCAAAACAAATGCTTGCAATGGATTCAGAATCATGAAAAACCCCTACATAGACCCCACACATGCTACTTAAAGAAGATTTTTTTGGGGGTCTTTTTTTCCAGTATAGTAAGTGAATGGACCCAAACTTGAACCCCCTGAATTTACCTTGATCCACTAAATATATAATTCACAACTTTTAATATGTTATTTGGATGACCCTAATAAAAAAACTTGAACCATTACTATTGCAATTTCTTTTGGGTCAGGCCCTTTTTGAGCTTAGATTGACTGGCCTATATCTCCAATATTTTAACTTTTTGCGTGCTTTTCGTAAATGAGCGCCTTACTTGATCACACTACAGCATCACACAAAAGCATCAAAAGTAGAAGATCCACAAGCTTGAAACGTGATGTGATTTGAGCTAGTAGTTCTGCTACTTTTGCTACTTTTGAATGAATGTATTTGTTGTGTGTATTTGTGTGTGGGTGGGTGTGGGTGCTTGTGTGGGGCCTGACCTGTACACTAGGAGCCCGTTTGGTCCACAGAGATCGCTTCTTGTCTTGGGGGCTGGCGATGAACATGACGGGCAGGGACTCCCGGGAGGCCATGAAGGCATTCCTGATCTCGGTGTAGTCGGCAGCTACACGTGACAGAGAGGAAACATGGGGTGGGGAGGGTTTGGCGGGCGACAACAATTATTTCACCCTCTAAAACAAACTGGGGCGTACAAACACAGCAGGATGTGGATGTGTGTGAGTGTGTTTGCCATGTGACACAGATACAGAGAGAGAGTGTGTGTGTGAGAGTGAGCGAGAGAGAGAGAGCCATAGAGAGAGAGAGGGAGGGGTCAGTGTGAAAGGGTAAGAAAGACGGAGACGAGGAAGCCAGAGCAAGTGAGAGTGCTGCTAAGTAACAATAGTCCATTGGCAATCTACACTACATAAACCCTATAGGGCTGGGGTCTTCCACAGGGGGTCCAGAACCCCTAGGGGGTCCTGAGAGATACTGCAGGGGGTCCACCGGATCTTTAGGGTTGATAGGGTTTGAACGATGCTATAGAAGCGATTTAAACCGTTTTACCAAGAGTCAGGCTTATCAAATCCAGGGATAGCTACCGGTATTACCTTTACCACAAATTAGGGAAGGGATGCCTAACACGTCTGTGTGAAGTTCAGCGTGATTAAGATTCCCCCCCCCGTGAAGTGCCGCGTCCCCGTTTTCACGTTCACAGACGGGTTAACTGGTTACCATGGTAACCGATAGCCCCTGCGCTGTGGTGGCTGGGACTGAGCGGGAAAAAAAATCCGTTAGAATACTACATCCGGCATCAAAGGACTTGTGCATTTGTGTCTAACACACAAATCAGCCTCATATTCACTTTAGATATTCTATATGTCCATTCTTAACAGCTTAAACATCCTACAATAAGCGTGCAAAGTTTACTTTGGGAAGCCTACGGCTTCCAAAAAATACCCCCTCCAATGACGAGGTATCTGTGATTCTCAGAGAGTGTCTTAAAAAGACAGAAAAGTAGCCGCACACACCGTAGCCAAAGTGCCAAAGTTTTATTGTTTGGACACAGAGATTAATTACCAACGTTTCGGCAGTACAACTGCCCTCTTCAGGGTACTTTTCTGTCTTTTTAAGACACTCTCTGAGATGATTCTGCTGTGAGCCGGCACCACCACAAGGACCTGGTGTGCGTAGCATTCCCTTGCACGAGGTTATCTGTGATTACAATGGTTCTGCTTAAAACTGGTGGAAACGGAGCCGGTTCCAAGAATCCATAACAGAACCGGTGCTAAAAACAATGTTATTTTGGTGGGAAAAGGGAGCATTTAAGAGTGTGCGGATAAACGGATCACAAGAAAGAACCAATGTTCTGAGAATCCATAACGGAACTCGGCGCTAGAACCCGGAGCTATTTCGGTGGGAAGAAGGGGCATTTGAGAGTGTGCGGATATTACCCTCTCCTCGTGACCTGCTCTTTGTGTGCTTACCAGTGAGCTGGTTGTTTAGGTTCACCACCAAGGGATTGTTCTTCCAATCAAAGGAAGAGAGGAGATGGAGGAAGCGAAGGAAGCCCACCTGAAGAGAACTGAGAGAGAGAGAGAGAGAGAGAGAGAGAGAGAGAGAGAGAGAGAGAGAGAGAGAGAGAGAGAGAGAGAGAGAAATGCATTTCATGTAGATGACTTAGTGAATATCAAAGGCACAACAGACTTTAGTATGGAATATATAAAGGCATAGAGTTGTATACTTTTCAGGCTGTGACTCCCCAATGTAATCTGAATCGAGGACCCCCCCCCCCCCCCCCCCCACCCTGACAAGCAGCATTACATTCAGTTGGACTCGGTTCCACAGAAACATTTTGTGAAAATCAAGTTCATTTATTCGTTTGTCCCCGAAGGGTGATTTTGGTTTGCAGCAAAACATAACAGAGGCAGACATGAGTCACAAAGAAGACGAAACACAGAAGATATAATAGAAACACATAGAACAATAAAAGTGTTTCTCCCTGCTCTTCTATGGAGACATTTAGATCCGGTGAGACATGACCTCTGAAACCATCCCGTTTCTGGTTTGACCTGAATTGGTTCAATTTATCCCCTGAGCAAGCAGGAAGGCTTTCCATTATCAGTGGAATAAAAGATGTCAGCACTTACGCAGGACACAAGGGTTGAAATCAGGACAGGAACATTGCATAGTGCTGCTTTAAGAGACTATGTTTCCACCAAAGTGTTGAATAAAATAAGAAGCATCGGAGTGGTGGTATTGTTTGTGTTGTTTCTTTTCATTTCATATTTGTACCATTATATTCAAAAATTAATTAATTAAATTAAAAATAAATAAAAGTGTGCCAGTCAGATCACAGGTCTCCGCCAGGCCGGGTTTCCTACCCAGGTTTCCTACAAGACAGTCATAGCCAATTGGAAATTTGGAATGTCTCTATTGAGACGAGGGCCACTCAAAATAGCGAAACAGCATTGGCCACGCCAGGTCTTAAGTTATGTCATAAGACGCGCAAAATCGGGACCCAGTGTATCAGTCTGCTCACAGACGCACGGACAGGGGTGAAAACATGTCTCTGGCCGTTTGTCCAAAGGTTGTCCAGCCTGATGGAGACAAAAAGCCCCATCATGTTAAAAGGGAAAAAATTGAAAAAATGTTATATGTCATGAAAGCCTTTACTCTCACACTGCGGTTATGTGATTTATTATCGATAAAGTAAATATGCTGTGATCAGCGTTGGATAAGCATTTTAACGACAATTTCGGCGAACATGTCTACCACTAATGGGCATTTTTTAACAACGTAACTAAACTTGGACCCTTAAATTTGACAGTGAAAGGGGAATAGAGTACCAAATGATGGTGAATGACCATCACGAGTTTGAGCCCAAGCCACACTGGTTTGGTCTGTCACGAATGTTTAGCAGCAATCAAGAAGAACGTCATACTTAACATTTCATTGTATCATTATGGAACATTCAAATGCTGGCCATGCAAACTCCAGCAAAAGATGCAACGCGTTGTCAGCTTGTAGATCACTTCTTTTAGGCAAGCAACAGCCTCATACTCACTGGTGTAAAGTAACTAAGTACATTTACTTAAGTAGAGTACTTAAGTACAGTTTTGAGGTATTTGTACTTATTTCCAATACTTTTACTTCTCCTCTCCACTAAATCTCAGATCCAGATGTTGTACTTTTACGACACTAAATGTATTTAAAAACTTTAGTTACTAGTTACTTACTTTGCAGATATAAATTATAATATTATAATACATAAACAACTTTAGGCCCTATTTTATACCTTGGCTAGAGCGACGCGTTGTTGAGCTTGTAGATCGGCTTCTACAGAACATTTTGTAAGTACATTTTGATGTATACATTTACTCGTACATTTTTTAATCCAGACTTTTACTTGTAAAAGAGTATTTAAATACTATTTATATATTGCAGTATAGATACTTTTACTTAAGTAAGAAATGTGAGTACTTTTTCTTCCACTGATCAACACCGCTGGGTGAGATCTCAATATATCACTTTATATGTTTTTTCGTTAATTAATTACAGTGAAAAAAGTCAGTTGGACCGCAAATTAAGACTGTGCGGATCTCCCCTTTTGCCTTGTTAATAAATGCCTAACTTCATCAAACACAAGTAGCAAAACTTGCAGATTTACAAGCTTACGATGCATGAAAGTGTGTCTGTTAGTTTTAAGAATATTGAACCAATGAGCAGCTTGTGACTAACTAATAACTACATTGCATCCATTGGACCAGAGTTTTATTTCCCCCCCATTTCCTGAAAGTAACGGTTTTGGACGTACAAAGGGTTTCCACCTGACAGCGACAGCATTAGGGTTAAATTGAGAGATAGTTACCCGGAGGGGTGAAGGGGGCCGGCTGCAGGAAGAGGACGCCACCAGCAGGTCGGCTGTGTTTTCTGTGATGTCGTCGGCTGAAGAGCTGGGCGCCCAACCACCGCTTGGCCAGGCGACACACTCCCCCGAAACACGGGTGCTGCTGCTGGAGGCTGAGGTGTGGGACGAGGGAGGTGAAGGGAGGAGGGGAGGGGTCGAGATACAGAAAAGAAGACAAAGAGGAGAAGAGAAATGAGTTTTCAGGCCAAGGACCCCTTAGTTGAGAGAGAGATGAAGCAGGGACCCCCACAACCTGTTCATAGATTCCATATAGTTTCATTGTTTGACAGCACAATCATCAGTGTATTTTGGATTCATGTAAATTTGTTTTCAGATATTTAACCACTTGAACTGTCAATACTTAATAAATTTGACCTTTCATTCTGTACTTAGTCTGCTCTTTTTACCCTCTACACCAAACGCTCTTTGCCCAAAATAGCCGATCTGCTATTTTTGGCTAAAGTTCTCA